>NW_015162559.1:65609-66499 GCF_001447785.1 Gekko japonicus | reverse complement strand
TTCCCTCGCCCTTTTTCAAAGGTTTAACAGAATTATTTCAGGAGCCTGTAGCTGAAAATGACAGTCACTTGTGTGACAAGCCAGGATGGGGAGATGAAACAAGGGACCTCTTTCAAGCACCCCCCAGGGTTTATTCTGAACTGCGTAGGAGGGGGGGGAGATCCTCTTTAAAGTAGCAAAATAAGAAATGTTGAACTATTTGCCAGACTGCCGAGGCCTTTTACAGTAAGGGAAACTGAAGCATAGTTCTGAATTCAGACCTTGTGCACTTTGGCAGGCGTTGAAAGCTCAGACAGACTGAAACGTTGCCAAGGCCTCCTTAAAACTGGATGGTGACTCATTTCAGATGGTTCATATTAAGGTGGCAAAGACTAACAGGTCCGAATTGTGCCATTCATCTCTCTCCAGACTTTTGCAGGTGAACAGCGTAGGAAGTGCCTTCAACACACACTCACATTTTTCAGTGTCCACAGCAGCAATGTTTTTTTTAAAATTTGCTTTCTTTCAAAACTTTTATCGGGAGACATTTGGAGGTGGTTTGCCATTGCCTTCTTCTGCGTAGGGACCCTGGACTTCTCTGGTGGTCTTCCAAGCACTACCCAGGACCGACCCTGCTTGGCTTTCAAGATCTAATGAGGTTGCCCTCTTCTAAGTGACACAGCCCTTCAAATATTTAAAGAGTGAGCAATCATGTCCCCCCTCAACCTCCTCTCCTCCAGACTGAACATTCCCAAGCCCCTCATCTACTTAGTGTTACATAAATGAATTTTAAAAAGTTTATATTTAATATAGTTGTGGGCAGGGGCCATTTCCTGCGGGAGCACGCAGGAGCGGAGCTCCGGCAGTAAGGAGCCCAGGGGGTGGGCACATGCAACAAGCCCCGCCCCCTG
>NW_015162559.1:65071-65232 GCF_001447785.1 Gekko japonicus | reverse complement strand
TACGAAATGACGACTGGATCAGCCCCACCTACCTCACAGGGTGTCTGTTGTGGGGGGAGGGGAAGGGAAAGGAGACTGTAAATTGCTCTGAGACTCCTTCGAGTAGTGAAGGGCGGGGTATAAATCCAATCTCCTCCTCCTCCTCCTTCACATAACAAACT
>NW_015162559.1:55685-63622 GCF_001447785.1 Gekko japonicus | reverse complement strand
CTTCGTGGACATATAACGATTTTGATAGCTTGGAATGTGTTTTCCAAATTTGTGACCATTGTTGATCTGAAATTCGCATTTTCAGGTCTGTTTCCCATGCTTTCTGATAGCCATGATGCTTGTTGTATAATGGGGTTATTAGAATTTTATAGATTTTGGATATAAGTCCTTTCTTTTTTTGTTCACGGTAGAGAATACTTTCAAAATCTGTCAGTGGTGTGTTTAGGGCCATGTTGAAATTTGGTTCACTAAGCAGATGTTGTAGCTGAAAATATTCGAACCATTTAATTCTCATATTAAATTTGTTTTCAATAGCTTGAACCTGAATAAAACTTGGTCTTAAAGGTGACACTGGACTATTTTGGGCCGGGGGGCTCTGCAA
This sequence comes from Gekko japonicus, assembly GCF_001447785.1. Lineage (NCBI taxonomy): Eukaryota > Metazoa > Chordata > Lepidosauria > Squamata > Gekkonidae > Gekko > Gekko japonicus. The sequence continues at coordinate 63,240 of NW_015162559.1, read as the reverse complement.
CTTACCTGGCTGCTTCTTGCTCTGACTGAGGGCTGCTGGGAGCATGGGGTGGGGCTTGTTGCATGTGCCCGCTCCTTGGGCTCTTTTCCAGGGGGGGGCTCTGCAACTTACCTGACTGCTTCTTGCTCTGACTGAGTGCTGCTGGGAGCAGGGGGTGGGGCTTGTTGCATGTGCCCGCTCCTTGGGCTCTTTACTGCCAGAGATCCGCTCCTGTGCGCTCCTGCAGGAAACGACCCCTGGGCTCCCCCGACTAAAGCTTCTAATCCAAGATCAGTCTGGAGACTTTGTGACCACCCTTCTCTGCTCTCCCTTCCCTCTTATAGGAAGTGCAAAATAGCACTGGTGGGTCAGGAAGGATCTTGTCTGCACTGAGCAGACGTCCAGCTGATTAATCTCATTTTTCTTGGATGGATTGCCGAAAGGAGTGGACCTTTGCACGTCTGCATTCATCTGTCTGCTCTCGGTGAACTTGTAGCTTTTGGCTTTCCCAGTTCCAGGCTGTGGCTCAGTGGCAGAACATCTGCTTGGCATGCAGGAGGTCCCAGGTTCAATCCCTGTCGCCTCCAGTTAAAAGGATCAGGTAAGGAGGTGATGTGAAAGACCCCGAAGAGCCCCTGCTTGTCTGAGTAGGCAGTTCTGGCCTTGAGGGGCCCATGGCCTGAGTCAGTGTAAGGCAGCATTCATATGCCCAGGGCTCTTTTTGCATAATAGGCCACACCCAACAACAGAAACTCATTAGCATATTGGGCCACGCCCCTGACAGCACAGCTCATTACCACATTAGGCTGCACCCCCATGTTATCAGAAGTGTGCTCATCCAGCCACACCCACCTTTTGCTTCTTATTCTGTTGACCTTGTTTGTTGTCAAAACCCAGGGCCTTTTTTTGTAGCAGGAACTCCTTTGCATGTTAGGCCACACACCCCTGATGTAGCCAATCCTAATGAGTTTCTGCTGTTGGGTGTGGCCTATTATGCTAATGAGTTCCTGCTAGGCGTGGCCAACTCGGGAGACAGCCGGAACTCTGTTCCTGTGCGTTCCTGCCCCAAAAGGAGCCCTGCATATGCCCATCCTTATTTCCAAGGACTCCAAATAGAAGAAGGGTCCGCTTTTTGCCTTCTCTGCAAACTTAGTGTTTATTTATTTATTTACTTATTTAATTCAATTTGTACCCGCCTTCCCCACCAAGGCAGGCTGAGGGCAGCCCCCACCCCATGTTGGCATTTTTCAATGCATCTTTTTGCGTTCCCCCCTGCCCCGGTTGCATTTCCCACACCTCATCTGCTTTGTTACGTAGTGAGTAAATCTTCAAGCTGGAGGAAAACATCCAGGAGGGGAGCATTTCAGCTCCTTTGAACGCTGTCCTATCCCCATGGGGCCATAGGTCCATCTGCAGACGTGTTTACGTATGAGAGAAATTAAATGTTTCAACAGACAGAGCTCTGTGTTAATTAAAGCAACAGTTCTGCTCTGAGTTCTGGCTTGATTTCCCTGCGAGGCAAATGAGCGTCCAGAGTTGGTTGAAGCAGGAGGATCAAAGCCAAATTTTCTTCCCTCTGAAACTTAATTTCTTGTTGCTGATGTGTCATTTTGACAGTTGTTTGGGTAGGTAATTCGTCGAGGAAGGCCTGCTAACTTCCCTAGCAAGGAAGGGTTTGGAAAGCTGCCTGTGAATCGGCTCTTTCGGTCACAATCAAAATGTGGTTACGCCGTTCAATTTTATGCATGTCATGGCATCAGAGCGGGGAACTCTGATGACTAGACCCAGGTACCTTGTCTCCGGATTGTTCCAGCTCAGGGGTCCCCAGCATGGTGCATGTGGGTGCGTGGTGTCCACCAAAAACTTCCCCGGTGCCTCCCAAGTCTTTCTAGAAAGTGGGTGGGGCTTTGGCCCAGCAAGGTTTCTGATTGGCTGTGCAGATTTTTAAAAAACATTGCTTTGGCAGGAGAGCCGCAGGACAAGGATCTTCACTGTGTAGATGAAGGTAGGCCAGAGTAGCCATTTTATGGTTGGCGCTTCCTCCCGCGGCAGCCATTTTGCGGCTGCACCCACGATGCTATGCCAGAATTCCAAAGGTGCCCGCTGGCCCCAAAAGTCTGGGGACCCCTGCTGTAGCTGTTCTTGAAAAGAAGAGGGAACTGTTGGCCTGCCGTTGGTAACACTGAGATGCTCTTTAGGCAGCTGGTCAGAGGATGGTTCTTGTCAGGGGTCGTTTCGTAGAAAAAGAGCTAGGAGAACTAATTAGCATAACTCATTAGCATATGCCACACCCCCTGACATCATAAGGCCCGGCGGTGGACCTGCAAGGCCAGCGGGAGTGCGAGGAAGCCCCGCCAAGGCCCTCCCTGGCCCCAGGCAGGCAGGGGTGGGGAGAGGCGGGGAGGAGGCAACTTACCCTCCCTCTTCTCCTGCCTCCTTCTGGCTGAATGAGGGCTGGAAGTGGGGTGGCCGGAAGCAGGGGCCGGGGCTTTGTCGTGTGTCCTGCCCCCCTGCACCTTACCCGGGGGAACTGCGATCCCCCCCGAAATGACCTCTGGTTCTTATCCGACTCCTGGCCGTTCTGCTTCTTCCTTCAATTATTTGCTATTCTTTCCAGTCCTGTCCCTCCCCGTTTTAAAGCCCCTTGGGGCACGGTCCTATCTGCAAGTTGTTCTATAAAGAACAACTTTATAGTTGCTCATTTATGGGCTGTGGCTCAGTGGAAATTCCTTTGCTTTACATGCACGTGGTCCCAAGGTTCAATCTCCACCATTTCTAGTTAAAAGGACCAGTTAGTAGGTGATGTGACAGACCTCTGCCCAAGACCCTGGGGAGACGCTGCCAGTCTGAGTTGTTGTTGTTGTTCAGTCGCACAGTCGAGTCTGACTCTTCGCGACCCCATGGACCAGGTCATGCCAGGCCTTCCGGTCTTCCGCCGTCCTCTGAAGTTTGCTCAACTTCATGTTCGTTGCATCGATGACACTGTCTGACCATCTCACCCTTTGCCGTCCCCAGTCTGAGTAGACAATACCAATCTTTATAGACCATGGTTCGAATTCAGTATAAGGCAGCTTCATGCATGTCCAGGTCTAAAGGTGTGATAAGAATAATCTCATGGTCCAGTGAATGCCACTTAGTGGTATAGTGCCTATATTCTTGGCACCAAAGAGAGATTTTGTTTATTCACGGAGGATCGCCGTTAAACCTGGAGGCAGGAACACAGCAAATTTTGCTTTCTTTCTGATGCACAGTTTAAAGGAACCCAGAAGTATGTTTGGAGTTAGTCTGTTAAACGACGTAATGCTTCCTTTCTCTACGTTTCTCACATCTGGGTAATGGCAGGACTCCGAAATATTCAGTGTAAGGTGGAGATATGGAGGACATGTTTGATTGAGGTCTATAAATGAAAATAGTTTCTTCTCCCCTTCCCTACAAGAACAAAAGTGCAGGCTTTTAAAACACCGAAATGGGGTGGTGGTGGCAAGCTCTCCGTTTTCCCTTTCGTCTTCCCAATTCTTTGGCCTCGGTCCAGGGAGTTCAGCAGAGTTGTCTCGAGCATCTGGAAACCATCAAGATAAACAATAGAGTGCTAGGAATTGGAACTCCCTGCCTCAGCTCTCGTGGGACTCCGCTCCAGAAAACATGAGAACACAAACCATTGGACACCATGTGGTCAATTACTTCAAACTAACAAATCTGTATGCCTTCCTATTTTCTGTTTGGCTTGGCACTGCACACGACCCTTTCACAATGAAACACAGCTGTTTCGAGCGGGGGGGGGGGAATCCAGCCATTCATTTTCTGCCTTTAACCTCTTGCGCACTCTCAGCGCTTCCCTCTCCTTGCCCCTTCAACAGGGCGGTGTCAAGCTCCTCCCATTTATTCACACCCCTGTTATGTTTCCAAATCCCCTTCCTCCCTCAGCATCCTCGAGAGGCATGGAATTGGCTAGATCGGCCCACAAGGTCTTCTGGTCTAGTCAATTCCAGTGGTAAGTTTAATTTGGGGTTTTTACTTTTCCATGGGCAGAGACTACCCAAGGCTGCCCTGACCTGGGTGGCACAGGTTAGCCCGGAAGCTAAGCAGGATCAATCTATTGGGATATCTGGTTAATGTAGCAGAGTCCGCCCAGTCATAGAAACGTCATATTGAGTGCAGTAAGTAGTGTGCATGCACACGAAAGTTCACATTCAGGTTGCAGTCGAAAGAAGAGACAGAAGCCTAGTCTAAAGAGTGCTTTCCCTATCATAGAATGTTAGAGTTGGAAAGGAACTTGCAGGTCATCTAGTCCAACCCCCTGCACTCTGCAGGAGCATAGCCGAAAGCCCTACAACAGACCCGAAAGATGGTCGTCCAGCCTCCGTTTGGAAACGTCCAGCGAAGGAGCATTCATCACCTCCTGAGGCAGACCGTTCCACTGCTCAACCACTCTTACAGTTAGGAAGTTTCTCCTGATATTTAGCCAGTAACTACTCCCTTGTAATTTCCACCCATTAGACCTAGTCTTGCAATCCGGAGCAAGAGAGAACAGATCCATCTTCTACATGACAGCACTTCAGATACCTGAAGACTGCAATCATGTCCCCTCTAAGCCTTCTCTTTCCCAGGCTAAACATACCCAACTCTTTCAGCCTTTCCTCCTAAGACTTGGATTCCAACCCTCTCACCATCCTGGTTGCCCTCTTCTGGACATGCTCGAGCTTGTCAGCATCCTTCCTAAAACGTGATGCCCCAAGCTGGACACAGGACTCCAGGGGAGGCCTGACCATGGCAGAACAGAGCGGAACGACCACCTCACGTAATCTGGACACAAGGCTTCTGTTAATGCATCCGTAGATTGTATCAAAAGTGGCCAGCTGATTTGGCATTTTGTGTATGGGAGTAGGAGGGCATTATATCTTCAGGAGAGGCCTGCAGAGACATGTGTCTCCATGGAAGGCCATGTGTAGAGCTTGAGAAGACAGAGGGAGAGAGGAGGGGTCAGAGAGCAGCTCCCAGGTTAAGACAAAGAGAGTCATCCCATTCACGGAGATAACACCAGAGGTTATTTTGGAGGGGAACACGGGGGAACGCGGTTCCCCCGGGCGAGGTGCAGGGGGCGGGGCACACGATGAAGCCCCGCCCCCTGCTTCTGGCCGCCTCACTTCCAGCCCTCATTCAGCCAGGAGGAGGCAGGAGAAGAGGGAGGGTAAGTTGCTTCCTCCCCGCCTCTCCCCACTCCTGCCTGCCTGGGGCCAGGGAGGGCCTTGGCGGGGCTTCCTCGCACTTCTGCCGGCCTTGCAGGTCCACCACCAGGCCCCTGATGTAAGGGGGTGTGGCATATGCTAATGAGTTACGCTAATGAGTTCCCCTAGCTCTTTTTCTACGAAATGACCCCTGGATAACACTCATACACACGGAGTGATATAGCGCCCCCCAGTGTCCAGGCATGCTGAGTCACTCGCTCCAACACAACCCTGGTTAGTACTTGGGTGAGAGACCGTACAGGAAGTCTAGGATTGCTCTGAAGGAGGAGGCAAGGGCAAACCGTCTCTGAATGTCTTTTGCCTTGAAAACCCTACGAAAGTGGTGGTGAACCTATGGCACGGGTGACAGAGGTGGCACTCAGAGCCGTCACTGTGGGCACGCGTGCCATTGCCCCAGCCAGGCCCAGACCGTCATTAAAGTGTGGAATTCTCTGCCAAAAAAATCAATGAAAGCATTTGGGATTGCTTTCCTTACTTTGTTTGGGTCATCTTAAGTTAATGTATGAGTTGTTTTTTCTAAAGTAAAACCTCAGTATTCAGGTTAAATTGCCATGTTGGCACTTTGCGATAAATAAGTGGGTTTTAGGTCACAGTTTGGGCACTCGGTCTCTAAAAGGTTCGCTATCACTGCCCTGTTCCAAGCCAACATGGGGACTAGTTACCAAGCTTTGGGATCGAAGCAAAACTGAGATAATATTTAAATATATCTGCTTGCCTCCATTCCGTGTTATCTTTTTATCATGCTGTTTAGGTTCGCCATGTTTTACGTGAAAAAAAATGCACTCATCCCAGGAATTCTACAGGCATTGAGCTGATAGGAGCATGGGATTGAATACATATACATGGCAACCAAATGCACCCAACATCTGTTTGTGGTAGCACTGGCCATGCTTCTGGGAGCTTGCTTTGGCTTTTTTTTGGTGGGGGGGGGGTTACAGACTGAAGTGCGAAAGCCCCTTAGACCAGAGACTGCGCAAGACACCTAAATGATGAATGGGGTGATGATACCTTGACAGTACTGACTCCGAGTCTCTGGAAAACCGCCCTCTGTTTGGAGCCTGGACGTGAAATTCAATCCCTTGAGTCGATACTCTCCCTCTTTCTCCACATCCACCCCCTTTAAAAAAAATAGAAAGTGTCTGCTTTGGGGGTGGTGGTGGAGAAAAACAGGCCAAAGGCATGGGGCAGCTTTTGGGGAAAAGAAAACCTCCAACAGGAATTCCTTTGGTTAGTATCAGGAATGTTTGGTCAGTGCCGTCTTTTTCTTCCTTGGTCGTCCTCCTCTGACATCCTGCCCTTCCAGTCATGTGATCCACGTCCTGTATTTTTGCAGTAAGAACCCTACTTGCATTCTTGGTCCTTGAGAAAAATATACAGCCAAAATTCTAGATTTTAGTATATGCACATGTACCCGATGCCCCGGGGTACAGTAGTCAAGATGCGGGTCCACGATCCTGCGTTACTCCTCGCAACCCTAGTCCCCTACTCTGGATTTCTCAAGCAAATGCAAAGCAGATTTTGCAACATGTTGTCCCAGAAAACCCAGGGAACCGAATCAGTACTGGAACTCCCTGTAAGTATCAGATTTCCCTGATTCTGGAGTATGTTGGCAGGCAGAGCAGATCAGGAGGAGGAGAAATGGACTGCGTTGGGATACTTGGTTAGTATAGCAGAGTTTGCCCAGTCATAGAAGGGTGATACTGAGTGCAGTAAATAAATCTCCCAAGGAGTATATTGCACACACAAAAAAGGTAAAAAACTTACCTTTATTTGAGTAGATTCAGATTGCAGTCGAAAGGAGAGAGAGAAGCCGAATCTAAAGAGTCCTTTCCCTCTCACAAATGGCCATCTTGTCCAGCATCAGGTGTGTGGCAGTATGAGGGCACTGTCTCTGCAGGAGAGACCTGCAGAGACATGTGTCTCTGTGGAAGGCCATGAGAAGAGAGGGAGAGGAGAAAGGGAGAGAGAGGAGTAAGAGGGCAGCTCCCGGGTTAAGACAAAGAGAGGCATCTCATTCAAGGAGATGAGACCTATACACGCTTAGAGTGCTGTAGCGTTCCCCAGTGTCCGGGCATGCTGAGTTGCTCGCCATCAGCAGATAGTCCAGAGGTCATTTCGGGGGGGATCGCAGTTCCCCCGGGTGAGGTACGGGAGCGGGGCACATGACAAAGCCCTGCCCCCTGCTTCCGGCCACCCCGCTTCCGGCCCTCATTCAGCCAGGAGGAGGCAGGAGAAGAGGGAGGGTAAGTTGCTTCCTCCCTGCCTTTCCCCACCCCTGCCTGCCTGGGGCCAGGGAGGGCCTTCGTGGGGCTTCCTTGCACTCCCGCCGG
>NW_015162559.1:55116-55615 GCF_001447785.1 Gekko japonicus | reverse complement strand
GTTGGGGGCGGGGTGTGTGGCCTTATGACACACTTCCGGTGATGTCAAGGGGTGTGGCCTCATGACACACTTCCGGTGATGTCAGGGGGTGTGGCATATGCTAATGAGTTATGCTAATGAGTTCCCCTAGCTCTTTTTCTACGAAATGACCCCTGAGATAGTACATGCAAAAAGTGAGACAGCCCTCAACTGGCAGCTCAGCCACCTGAGAATTTGGGACTCCTGGTTCCAGGTGTGTCCGCATTTCTCAGGAGATGTGCTCAGTGGTTTCGGTCACTCAGAAGGGTTCCCGTGGTCACCCAGCAGCAGGTGGCATCAAGTCACTAGAAGAAGAAGGGCCACACCGATCCGGTCGAGGGACTTGATTCTAACGCCTGTTTTTCAAGATTACCGAATCTGTTTCCTGTTTTATCCATGGCAAAGAATTAGCCTGCAGGGTGGGACCGGGAGGGGGGGGCTGACCGGGGGGGGGCTTTGTGTTGGGTGCTAGTGGGATTTT
>NW_015162559.1:49273-54884 GCF_001447785.1 Gekko japonicus | reverse complement strand
CAGAACACCAAAGAAAGACAGGAAGAGAAGCCATAAAATGGTAATACACCTTGACACTTTAGTCCCAATCAAATCCCTAGATCAGGGAGAAAATTCCCGGGCATCCTACAGCTAAAGAACATTGGTTACATGAGAAACATGTGACTTCCTGTGAGTAACAAACATTTAACCCCAGATATACTGAGTGTTTTCAACTTGTAATACCCAACACTTTGCCTCTCAAAAGCCCATACCCCTAAATCCTGTTGGTTTCTAAGGTGCTCCTGGACTTGAATCTTGCTGGTCATTTTTATTATGAATCTGTAAATAATAAAGGGCATTTGTTCCTGCTCATTCAACGGGGCCCAAATCGAACATTCGTACACCCGTATCTTTTTTAAGGAATGTGCTAGGGAAAAGATATTGACAGTTCAAAAAAAGAAAAGAAACCCTTTACGAGCAGAACCCTCTGGGTGATTAATGCTATGATTTCAATTCATGAGGATGATGGAAATAGACCGGCCCGCTGGGCTTCGTCTTGCAGGTGTCTGTATGCAAGTGAATCCGATACGAATCGAAGAACGAAATGCCTGCTTCCCTACAGATGATGGCAAAGTTCCCACTGGCATTGTGGTAGATCACGGTTTCATTGGTGGTGTTCGCTAACATCTGGCAACAGCTGGGTCGCGGTCCTCTTCGGATGAAGAGCAATGCAGACTTTGTGTTCTTTTTTACAGCTTTTTGGTTGTGTGTTTTTCCCTTGGAGAGGGCTAGGTTGAACATATAGATGAAGGAGCTGGAGTGAAGGATTCTTCCATGGGCCTCAGCTGAAAGTTTTTTTCTTTTCTGTTTTTGGCAGCCTTGTAACTGGCTGTCTAAGATGCAGCTTGTGGTTCAGTGGCAATTCCAATTAAATGTTGTTTTCGTAGGCACCCATAACACACCACTTCCCTCTGCCACAGAATGTTGGACCCAAATGCCCGAGGAACTCAGTCGAATGCCACTGTGGTCGTGGAAGAGACGGAGCAGCGTCAAAGGAAGAGCCATGCTACATATTATGTTTGTCGGAGGGAAAGCTGCCCAGCTCGGCTTGCTTAAGATGTCGAAGGATCCCTCCCTAGGGACAAAGAGACTGGAGAAATTAGCTGTTGTAGATTTTCCAGGTTGACTAGCCATGGTCTTTTATTTATTTTTTATTTGTTGGGATTTTTACCCCGCCCTCCCCGCAAAGCGGGCTCAGGGCGGCTTACAAGGGGCAAAGCCCCTTTTTTTTGTTGTTCAGTCACACAGTCGAGTACACATAAAACAGGATAAAAGCAATGAAAACGTTAGTAACAATTAGTCACAACAGCAATAATATTCAATTGAAAGCAGGTTGGTCCCCGAAAATATACAATGATGGTAAAACAGTTCTCTGGGGATGATGTTGTCCTATAGCTGATCCCAAGCAAATAAGTCCGATAATATCGATCGCGCAAAATTGTGGCAGATCTTCCTGGGCCATCCTTAACCCCGATGTTGTCCACATCATTGGTGGTAGTGGCGGCCCCTATGTGAAAGCCTGGTGGAAGAGCTCCGTCTTGCAGGCCCTGTGGAACTGCATAAGGTCCCGCGGGGCCCTGATCTCCTCTGGGAGCTCGTTCCACCAGGTAGGGGCCGCCACCGAAAAGGACCTGTCCCTAGTCATGGCAAACCTTGCCTCCCGGGGGCCTGGAACCACCAGGCGATGTTGTGCCCCGGACCGAAGTGCTCTTGGGGGTATATGTGGGGAAAGGCGGTCCCTCAGGTAAGTCGGACCCTGGCCATATAGGCCTTTAAATGTAAGTACCAGCACTTTGAAACGGATTCGGTATGCTATTGGCAGCCAGTGCAGTGCTTTCAGCCCAGGCTGGATGCGCTCCCACTCGGGGAGACCCATCATCAGCCTGGCCGCTGCATTCTGTACTAGCTGCAGCTTCCGGATCTGCGCCAAAGGCAGCCCCATGTAGAGAGCATTACAGTAGTCTAACCTTGAGGTGACCGTCGCATGGATCACTGTAGCCAGGTCATCGCGGCCAAGGAAGGGAACCAACTGCCGAATCAGCCTAAGATGATAAAATGCCGATCTGGCAGTGGCTGCCACCTGGTCCTCCATAGTTAAGGAGGGGTCCAGGAGCACTCCCAAACTCTTAACCACCGACGTTGGCACCAACGGCGCCCATCGAAGGTCGGGAGAGGGAGCCCCAACCCCGGTCCGCTCCGACTCAGGCACAGGACCTCCGTCTTCGCTGGGTTTAGTTTCAGCCGGCTCGGCCTAAGCCACCCAGCCACGGCCTGTAGTGCCCGGTTCAGATCTTCTGGGTTGGAGCCCGACCGGCCGCCTAACATCAGACAGAGCTGGCATTGTAGGAACTGACGTTTCGCCAGTAGCTGTGACTGGCATCCTCAGAGGTATAACACAGAAAGACGAAGTACTCTCTGTGTCAAGGTGAGAAGAAAAATGGTGGTCATTTAGATCTACTCAAGAAGGTGGGGTAGGGCTGAGTCATTATCCTGTAGGAGTTCCCCAGGCTGTGAAACATGCTAATGAAGGAGCTTTCCTGAGGAGGTTCTTTTGTATATGGACTGGCTGTTTCCTGAGGAGGTTCTTTTGTATATGGATTGGGTGTGTTCTTAGGAGGTTCTTTTGCATATGGATTTGCTGTTTCCTGAGGAGGTTCTTTTGCATATGGATTGTTTCCTGAGGAGATTTCCTGTTTCCTGAGGAGGTTCTTTGTCTGTTGAGAAACTTATTGCAGTCTCCCCCCTCCCCAGCATTTCCCTGTCGCTGCAAAGAAGAGGGACCTCCCGCCAAGCCAGGCATTTCCGTCCTGCTGTCAGATCTCTTAGTGCTGATCTTCCCTAGTGGTCGGGTCTCGCGACTGGCACTCTTTGCCTGTACAGCAAGATCCTGCAACGTTCTTAGCCATTCAAATCAAGATCAGGGTTCCCGTGCCAGAGACCACAGGCCTGTTCTTATACTTAAATTGTGGCCACGCAAGGCCAAGCCGCAGGTAGGTTTGCCACCTCAGGGTTGGGGAATCCCTGGAGATTTGGGTTTGGACCTGTTACATTCAGCCTCAGTCTACCGATTACATGGATTTACACTGTGTAATCCACCTTGAGTCTCAGTGAGAGAGACGGATATCAAGTAAATGAAATAAATAAATATAAAAAATAGGACCCAAACTACAGGGTACTTGTGACACAAGTCAATAGGGTTGCCAAGTCAGAAGGGTCGCTGGAGCGGGGGACGCCAGCGCTGCTTCAGGAGTGTGTGTGTGCGCGCGCAAAGCACGCGTGCACTGCAACCCCGTCACCCGGAAGTGACGCGACCACGCCGGGCATGCTGGGGTCAAGGCCACGACCATCCGAGGGAAAACCATAGAGTTTTCCCTCGGATGACTGTGGCCCAGCGTGCCCGGTATGGTCGTGTCACTTCCGGGTGATGTGCACATCGCGTGCTTTGGGGGTGGGGTTTTCCCCCGGGGCCCGATCCGCCGGTGGCAGGGAACGGGCCTCTGGGGTGGGGGTTTCCCCACCCCCTGGGGGGACTTGGAAAGCCTACAAGTCGAGCACAAGTTACCTGTGATGTGAATTACCTGTGACATCCAACTCAGGAATCTCCTTTTTGCAGCCAGACATGATGTTGGGGAACTAACTTTCCTACACATACTAAGGCCATATTCAGCTCAGGAGCCTTCCGTCCCACACCGTTTCCACAAACTGAAACGGCTATGGGGCTGTATTTGCCCCACTGTGGAACTCCACATGCACTGGCAGCATGTTGAGGAACTCGGACCTGACATGTATCTCAGGCAGTGTGTGGTTTTTGGCCATAAGGGTGATGACAGCCAGTGGAAAGAGAGTCACCTTGGAGTCGCAAAAATGGGTTCAAATGGTCACCCAGCCAATCAGCTCTCTGTGTGACCTACGACTGTTATCCCACACGTTAGCAGGTCATTGTTAGATCGTATCGTGGAAAAAACCCAAATCCCTACATTGACAGATAGACTGGCAAAGGGGCAATCCAATTTATGTCCTGCTTTCAATGACATCTTGCTTAAATGTTTTATGGTTTTTTTGTTGTTCAGTCGCACAGGCAAGTCCGACTCTTCGCGACCCCATGGACTTGCTCAATTTCATGTTCGTTGCATCTATGACACTGTCTAACCGTCTCATCCTTTGCCGTCCCCGTCTTCTTTGACCTTCAATCTTTCCCAGCATCAGGGTCTTCTCCAGTGAGTTCTCCCTTCTCATTGGGTGGCCAAAGTATTTGAGCTTTAATGAAATTATGGCCTGGGCCAGAAGCAACAGTTGGTAGGAGAGTATTGGCTATGAGGGTGCGCTACAAAGTCCCTGGTTCAGATCTCACTTCGACCAGGAAACGCACAAGGTGACCTGTGAATGAGACTGCACGAGGGCTGTCGGGTCCCCAATGGCCACTGGTAGGGAATGAGGGGTAGGCGGTCGCCAGATACAGGATGAGAAACTTCTGGAAATTTGGGGATGGAGCCTGGGGAGGACAGGGACTCTGGTGAGGTACACTGCCGTAGATTCCACCCTCCAAAGCATCCGTTTTCTCCAGGAGAACTGATCTCTGAAGTCTGGAGATGAGCTGGAATATCAGGGGATCCCCAGGTCCCATCTGGAGGCTATCATGGCTAGACTGCACATTATGCTACCCTTCCCCCTCACTCTGTCATGTTTAGGCTCCCTTACTTGTGTTACGACTTCCTAACACCGCTGCAACCAATTAATGCAGCAGAACAATCCAAGGGTGACAACATCTAGGTGATAGATGGCCACTGTGTGACACAGAGGGTGCGTTCAGACGGGGCGTTTCAGCAGGCATAAACTGTACCGGTTCCAACCAATGCAGTTTATGCCGGCTGAAACGCGATCACACTTTACCTCCTGTCTGTGGAGCCCATCACTGTATGCCCGTTCACATGCAGCGGGCGTCAGCGTTTTTTTTAAAAACACCTCAGCCTGCGCATGCGCATAGGCAGCGATCCACAGAATGGCGATCTTCACGCATGCGCAAAACACCCCGTCTTACATTTAAAGTTTAAAGGTAAGGACTTAACTTTGAAGTTTAAAGACCAAACTGGCCTCCCTAAGGTCCCGGACTCCTCCAAAATGTTAAACTAAGGACCTTTTCTTTTTTTAAAAACAAACGCCAGGGCGAAGCTTCGCCCAAGTGCATATCGCCGACCTAAAAAAAAAATGGCGGGCGAAAATCGGAAGCCTCGGGCTTCCGAACGGAACTGGCTCTACAACGTTGGAGAGCGATCAGACGGGGGTAAAGCGACTACAACCGTTGTACTCGGGATACCACCACTTGGGGACCTAGTGGCAGAATACAACGGTGTAAAGCTCTTTACAACGGTTAGGGATGGAAGGCAGATGTCCGCCGTGTGAACGCCGGTAAGTACACCGATTCCAACCGGCACCTATACCGTTGTAAATGCCCCGTCTGAACACACCCAGTGTGTTGGACTGGATGGGCCTTTGGCCTGATCCAACATTGGCGTCTCTTATGTTCTTATGATATATATGGAGTAGAGGTGACTTGACAGGGGACTCTTGCTTCTGACAGTATTCCCATGTC
>NW_015162559.1:33179-48609 GCF_001447785.1 Gekko japonicus | reverse complement strand
GCTGCGGCCAGGCTGTTAATGGGTCTCTCTAGGAGGGACCACATTCAGCCTGTGCTGAAAGCGCTGCACTGGTTGCCAATAGCGTACCGAATTCGCTTCAAAGTGCTGGTTCTTACCTATAAAGCCCTACATGGTCTGGGTCCAGCCTACCTGAGGGACCGCCTTATCCCGTATGTTCCCCCAAGAGCACTACGGTCTGGGGCCCAAAACGTACTAACTATACCGGGCCCCAGAGATGCAAAGTTGGTCGCCACAAGGACCAGGGCCTTCTCGGTGGCGGCCCCTGCCTGGTGGAACGAGCTCCCAGAGGAGATCCGGGCCCTGCAGGACCTGATGCAGTTCCGCAGAGCCTGCAAGACGGAGCTCTTCCACCAGGCTTTCAAGTAGGGGCCGCCGCCCTCCGCCCCCCCTCATATATTACCATCATGGGGGGGTGGAAGAGGCCCTACGAATGGAATCAAACATCAGAAGCACTGGATCCCTGAACACCTTAAACATCTTGACCATCTGAAGGAATGCGTGAAAACATCGAATGACCTTGGGGAACCTTTGGATAGGACCGTCACCATCTTTGGTTGGAGTTTTTAGATGTGAAGTGTCATGAGCATTTTTAAATTTAAACTTAAATTTAAATTTAACTTTGTAGCTGGAATGGTTTTAAATGTATATTTATTTTCAATTGTGATAACTGTGTTTTATTGTTGCAATATGTATTGTCTGTTAGCCGCCCTGAGCCCTACGGGGGAGGGCGGGATATAAGTTTAATAAATCAATAAATAAATACCTGAATAAAAGTTGGACTTAAAGGTGCCACTGGACTGTTTTGGACCGGGGGGAGCTCTGCAACTTACCTGGCTACTTCTTGCTCTGACTGAGGGCTGCTGGGAACAGGGGGTGGGGTTTGTTGCAAATGCCCGCCCCCTGGGCTCTTTACTACCGGAGCTCCGCTCCTGTGCGCTCCTGCAGGAAATGACCCCTGGCTGTGATGCAGACGTTTGTCTCTTGCCTTGAAAACCCTCCAGGATCCCCATACGTTGTCTGCGGTTTGATGGCACCTTCCTCTGCCACCAAAACAGGGAATGGTGTCCGTAAAGGACTCGAAACAGCCGACCCTTCTCAATCCTTCAGGATAGTATCTGAAAAAGCAGTTTAGAAATGATCCTGGATGTCAATTGGGCCTTAATACCCTCAAGAGTTAAGCCGAGGATTGCCTCACCATAGTCTGAGGCGCTACACAGTCTATAATCTGGTCAAGTGTCCGAGAGAAACCGACAGCTCCTTTGGATTTTGATAAAATATACACACGCATACCCAAGTGCACAAGTGTGTGCTCACACCCCTCCGCAGCCTTATGAATGTCCTCTTTGTTCCTGTCAACTTGACAAACACCAGTGGCCAGAATAATGGATGACATTTCTGTGTGGTACTCCAGTGCCGGGAGAGGTTGAAGTGGGGGATTATTCTGGCCAGAGCTGGCTAGGAGACAGTGCAGAAAAGGAGGGGGGATCAGTCACATGATGAGACTCGGTTCAGACAAGGAGGTCCTCGAAGACTTAGTGTGCACGCTCCCAACCGCAAAACACTCCGGCATTGTCTGGGACCGAATTTCTGACTCCAGGGCACACCTGTTACTCTGGAAGGTTCCTTCCGAAACTTTTCACAGGTCCCCCCCTCTCCCATCACTATGGATGAGTATAGAAAAGAGACAGCTGTGCCTGCCAGAGAGCAGAAGCCCCCCCCAAAAAAACCCCAAGTGCTGGCTCAGCAAGAGTTTCTGAAAGCATAACAGGGTTCGTGTTTGTCACAGCCTGAATATTTCACAGTACGAATTTAAAAACGAGTAAACAAGGCATCAGCCGAACATCAGTTGGGCAGCACCTCCCATCAAATCAGACTCTTAAAAAAATTAACCAGTGTTTGAAAACACAGTGCTAGTAAGAAGTACTGTCTGGCCCAGGGATCCCTGATGTGGTGCCCACCAATTGTTTTGAGAAAGTGGGTGGGGCCCAATGCTCCCTCTAAGCTGTGGAGTCTTGTGAGCAAAAATTCTTTGTGAGTTACTGGCATGAAAGTTCTGAGCGACCGATTTTGCAACTGCCCTGATTCAGAGTCGATGGTTGTATTGCAAACACAAGAGCCACGCTTAAAGAAAAATATATTTACTATAAAAAAAAAATAAAACATGGGTAGGGTACTTTGGATAAAAGAAATAAAATAAAAGGTTACATACTTGCACTTACTCTCAGTAATATATGCTAACAACTGCAAGACAAACTCCAGTGGGAGCTGGCGAGGGCTAACATCCCTGCAGAGGGGCTGAGCCGGCAGCCATTAGTAGCCAGGTTGCTTGTTTAGGCAAGGCCTAAAAGCAGCAAGGAGAGGCTTGCTGGGGAGGATGGGGGGAAGCTTCTGAGCCATGGCCCATGAGGCAGGAAGAGAGCTGTCAACGGCTTCCTTGCATTGCATGCCTGAAGGACGGAATAAACAAGTGGAGAGTCCAGTGTGTGCTTGGAGGAATGAGACACCTTACCCAACTGGCCGTGGGCTGCAGCACTACAGGCAGGGGTCCTTTCCTGCCGGAGCACACAGGAGCGGAGCTCCGGCAGTAAAGAACCCAGGGGGCGGGCACATGCAACAAGCCCCGCCCCCTGCTCCCAGCAGCCCTCAGTCAGAGCAAGAAGCAGCCAGGTAAGTTGCAGAGACCTGCCCCCCGGTCCAAGACAGTCCAGTGGGACCTTTAAGACCAAGTTTTATTCAGGTACAAGCTCTCCCTCCTCTACGAGGACAGACCTGCACGTTTCCCCCCCCCCAATAGCTAGCAGTCCAAAACAGTCCAGTGGAGCCTGAGTGGTGGGTGTTGCCTTCTGACACACTTCCGGTGATGCCAGGGGGTGTGGAATATGCAAATAAGTTACACTAATGAGTTGTGCTAATGAGCTCCTGCACCTCTTTTTCTACGAAATGACCCCTGGCTACAGGTCACCTGGAAGATACCCGGTCCTGCCATAACTGGACCGAAAGGTGATTCTTCTTGGGAACCAAAAAAAAAGTGGCAAGGAAACTGCTTACCAGATCCTCAATTTTCCAACTTCTCCTCCTAGCAGGGGATTCCGTTTTTACCAGAAAGAATTTACCCGATGGGAATTTGCAGCATGGAAATCCAGGCTCCTTCCAAAGTTACAGTTTGGGAATACAGTGCCCCCAAATCAAATTAAAATCAAATTACATTAAAATCGAAACACCAAAGACTCTGCCAAAGCAGCTATTTTTTTTTAATTTTGTTGTTGTTGTTTCTAAACCGAGGAGCACATTTATTAAGAGGGGGTTTGTTTTTTTGGAAGACGGGACCAGTCTTGAAGCACAGAAGCACATCTGCGTTTTCTGGAATGGCAGCAAAAATAAATAAAACTTATTTCTTTTTGGCAAGCCAATTTATTTAACATGCATACACAAAGGAATATTTTTTCCCCTTGCAAAATCTCCATTATTAGCGGAACTGATAGAATCAGCTCATTCTTCGCATAATTCCAGAGTTTTGTAAATGAACTAGAAAGGGTCCAAGATTTCTCATGGGTTGATTCAAGAGAGCGAATCTACTGTTTTGTACATTTTCCCTATAGGGTGTCAGCAAGCTTCCATAGAACACTGTTTAGGGTTTGGAATTGTTCTGTGCATTTTTGATTGATAAGAGTGCATTCAAACCCTGCCCCATCTCCGGAGAGCACGGAGTCACTCTCATAGCCTGCCCAGGTTGTCACTCACCCAGACAATTTACAGAACCAGCTTGGTCCTTTTGAGCAGAGGTCATTTCGGGGGGATAGCGGGGGATCGCAGTTCCCCTGGGTGAGGTACGGGGCGGGGCACATGACGAAGCCCCGCCCCCTGCTTCCGGCCGTCCCGCTTCCAGCCCTCATTCAGCCAGGAGGAGGCAGGAGAAGAGGGAGGGTAAGTTGCTTCCTCCCCACCTCTCCCCACCCCTGCCTGCCTGGGGCCAGGGAGGGCCTTGGCGGGGCTTCCTCGCACTCCCGCTGGCCTTGCAGGTCCACCGCCGGGCCCCTGATGTAAGGGGGTGTGGCATATGCTAATGAGTTATGCTAATGAGTTCCCCTAGCTCTTTTTCTACGAAATGATCCCTGCTTTTGAGTCTGGACTACACAACTCGCGTTTTCTAGGTCTGCCCCCAGATCCAGTCGACCAACAAGGCCTGGGAATTCCATGGTGGGAACTCTGTTCCCAGGGAAATGGGGGCCAGATTCGATTCGAGACTTAATTCTTTTTCCTGATCTGAAATGGCTTAATGGGGGAAACATCACATGCTTCGATGGCCTGCATATATATTGCACACAGGTGTTCCTGATCCAGATCAGTGCCTCACATGGCTGAGAACTGAGTTCCAGGCACAAGACTCCTAGACTTCAAGCTGGACTTGAGGACAGACCCAGGAAAAGTATATCGTACAGTTGGGGTCCAGGTCACATCTGGTGGGGCTGAAGTTCTCAGTGCAGAAAGAAAAGCCAGAATTCTGAGTATTGTGACTCAGCTACTCTTCTCTCTCTTGAGTCTTCTGAAGGTGTCTATTGCACATAAGTATTCTTATGCTACCAGTCACCTTTAGCCTATTAACCATTTTGCTAAAAGAAAGCTGTTACCGGGATAGATCTCTAAATTGCAAGCTGTCAACCCCTTCAGATGTCAGTTCTCAGCTGCTGCAAGTTAATCACTTCTGCCGGCCTAAGCAACAATCCTGATAACAAGCCGGCAGGTGGGGGAGTCAAGAAAGCTAACAGGAAGAAAAGCTCTCTTAAAGGAGACCAGTTTCTTGACACAGAGTGAGAAGGGATCCTAGAGGTCACCTACTCCAACCCCCTTGCTCAGTGCAAGGGGGGTTAGTCAACTACAGCACCCCACTCTGCTTTAAAGGAGTGCATGCCTTTAAAAATATTCTTGTGGGGCTGTGCCTTTAAAAAGCCCCCAAAAGCCCCACCGCAGCTACGGCCCTGGGCAGAGAGTGCCCACAAGCCCTCTGTGACCCTGTGCCCCAGTCACACCTTCCTTCCTTCCTGCCCACCCACCTGCCTGTGTGCCTTTCCCCCGCCTGCTCATGAGCCCTCCCATCACCTGCACAGACCCCATGCTTCCCCCCCCACAACACTGGGTGGTGCGTGTGGCTAGAAGTGCCTTCTGCATGGGTGCTGGAATCACTGCTGCTGTATACCACCTTTACACCTTCTCCAGAGCCACTCAGGGTGGCACATGCATCAGGGCAGGGGTCGTTTCATAGAAAAAGAGCTAGGGGAACTCATTAGCATAACTCATTAGCATATGCCCCACCCCCTGACATCACCGGAAGTGTGTCATAAGGCCACACCCCCTGCCATCACCAGAAGTGTGTCATAAGGCCACACCCACCACTCAGTTAGTCTTAGTCTTAAAGGTTAGTCTTAAAGGTGCTATTTGAACTCTTGGACTATTTTGCAGCAACAGACTAACACAGCTACCTCGGGGAAGCTCCTGGATGGGGCTGGGAGTCCTTGTGGAGACCACGTGGAGTGGCCTCGGCCAGGCAGAGGGGGAGGATGCCAACTTACCCTCCTGCTTCTTCCTCCTTCTGCAACAAAATGAGGCTGGAAGCAGGGGGCTGCCAGAAAAGGGGGCGGGGCTTCGTCGTGTGCCCTGCACCCCTGCACCTCACCCGGGGGAACTGCGATCCCCCGCGATCCCCCGCGATCCCCCGCAAATTGACCTCTGTATCAGGGAATGCAAGTCATAGAGGGTGGGTAGGGGAAGGATGCAGCAGTGGGCCCCACCAGATGCTCTGGGCCATGGCAGTGGAAGCCATCCCTGTTCTAGGTGGTAAAGCTATGACACGGGCCATGGAGGAAGCAGGGGGCGGCCCATTTGCTAATGATGAAAAAAAATATTTTTTGGCAAGTGTTGTGGAAAGCCTGGGCTATCAGAAGTCCAAAGCAGCTATAGGTTGGCCCTGTGGATTGGGTCCTTACCAAATATCAGGCTCTTTAAAAAGATTTATTATCCCTAGATACCAACAGGTGATTAAAAAGGTAAAGGTAAAGGTCTCCCTTGCTTGAAAGCCAGTCGAGTCCGACTCTAGGGTTGCGGTGCTCATCTCCGTTTCCAAGCCAAAGAGCCAGCGCTGTCCAAAGACGTTTCCGTGGTCGTGTGGCCGGCATGACTAAACACCAAGGCGCACGGAACGCTGTTACCTTCCCACCGAAGTGGTACCTATTTATCTACTTGCAATTTCTTGCTTTCGAACTGCTAGGTTGGCAGGAGCTGGAACTAGAGACGGGAGCTCACTCCGTCATGCAGCAACCCGGGTCTCGAACTGCTGAACTACTGACCTTCCACAGCCTGCAGTTCAGCGTCTTACTCCAGCATAATGTAATGCCCTACCGTCAGTTTTGTGGAAGGGCAGATTTCAGTAAACTCCTGGTTCTGAACAGCTCTATGTTTCTGGGAGGGATGTCATAGCCGGTTCTGCACGTGTTATAATCTCTGAACTCTGGTTTCCTGGCACGGTGGATTTCTAAACTTTCTGCTTGATCATCTGAATTTGTGATTTTGTAAATTTATCCTGGGTACAGATGAAAAGATCATATTATCAGAGGCAAAATCCCTACCTATTGAAGCTAGAGTGTGATTAGAAAGGGTTAAATCTATATAAGAGGGCATTTTGCTTATGTTCGAAGATCTGTCGTGTTTGATATGTACACCAGAAGCATTGGACTGGGCCTGGAATAACCTCAATCGAAAAGTTTGGACAGGCCCTCTGTCCCACAGTTGATTTCCTGTTTTAGGCTCTGGAATCAGTGACTCGTTGGGTCCCTTTAATTATGTGTTTTAAGGGGCAAAATGACCACTGATAGAGGAGATTTTTTTTAAAGGTGGGGGAGAGTAATTCACTAAACTTTAGGGTGCAAATTAATTCCCTCTGTACTATTAGAAGAGCAGTAGTCCAGAAGCAACTGGCCTTTATTTGTGATGTTATTTTTGAGGGATAATGTCCAAATTTAAGAGAATAAATGGACATAAATCTGACATTAGAAATCACAACATTCAAAAGCCAGCGTGGGAACATTGTAACCTTCCAGGACATTCAGTTGCTGACCCAAGAGTAGCAGTTCTCTTACAAAGGAATTTGAAAGGTAGATTAGAAAGAGAGGCCTAAAACACATGCACATCTTACTGCAGATTTTCAGAGCAGTAAGCCTTTAATCTTGACTTTGGATTCTGGGCCCGCATCACACACCATTCTTTTTCCTCCGGTGTATTTATTCTGCATCTACAATTTTAAAAAACCACTTTTCTGAATCAGGATGGAACATTGTGATGTGGGGGTGGCGTCCAAAGTTTTTTTTATTTGCGCAATTGCCCTATCGCAGTGGCACAGTAGCGTCTTTCAAGCGCCTTCCATTTAAATTCTTGTTCAGGTTTTGTGCATGCATTTTAGAAGAAGAAGAAGAAGAGAGAAGAGATTGGATTTATACCCTGCCCTTCACTTGGAGTCTCAGAGCGACTTGCAGTCTCCTTTCCCTTCCCCTCCCCACAACAGACACCCTGTGAGGTGGGTGGGGCTGAGAGAGCTCTGACACAAACTGCCCTTTTTCAAGGACAGCTGTGCCAGAGCTTGCGACTGACCCAAGGTCACATCAGCAGGTGCAAGTGGAGGAGTGGGGAATCAAACCTGGTTCTCCCAGGTTAGAGTCTACACACTTAACCACTACACCAAACTGGCTCTGTTAGCGTTAGTTCCTTGAATAAAAGCGAACGCAGGCCGACAAAGGGGGACACCCAATATTGAATCTGACCAGACTTTTTTTTTGAAACTGACAAGCCGCTGCAAAGCCCCGTTTTCCATATTGCCAAGCACTAGAGGATTGTCTTCTGTGTTATTGGCCACTGTGAAAAATGGTAAAGAGTCACACGATCTCATAACATGGGGGAAGATCTGGAGTGTACAGAATCCGCTGACACTGGCATTGTAAGCTGTGATGCTTTGCAATGTGTGTGTGTGTGCGCGCGGGCACGCCTGTACAAAGTTGGCTGCAATTCCACCATGCTTTGCACAGGGCTGCAATTTGTATGGGGGAGGAGTCGTCTGGCAGAAGCGCTGCAGAGCTTTTTTAGGCTTGTGTCACTAAATTGAAGGAAAAAAGGGGGGGTGTTTCCACCAATGCCCTAGCGTAGCTGCATAGTGACGCTAATTTCCTGCCCTTCCTTGCACATTTGCACGGTCTTCTCTTTGTGATTCTCTAATTTGATCCCGCACACTGGTTGTGATCTTAGCAGTTTTTAAAAGCCCGTCCTGTGCAGATTCCACTCTGTCCTCCAAATGGATCGAGCCCAAGCAATTCTTCAGTTTGACAGTTTGCAGAAGGCCCATGTGGCTCAGCCGCCATTTTAACGTTAGGCTTCCAGAAACTGCCAAAATTGCCCCCCCCCCAAAACTTTGTTCACTAAAGCATCAAACGGAAAAAAACGTTTTCAAAGCTTTAGGTTTCCCATCCCAGTGTCCCTCTCTCTTTACATCTCATGTCACTTTTAGATTTAGATTTATACCCCGCCCTGACAATTCCCCCCCCATTTTATTTGCATTTACCACTGAAACCCCCCCCCTTTTTTTGCACTGGGGATGCTGTTGTGAGCCTCCTCTTCAATTCCCCTTTTAAGTCTCAGGCGGCTGCATTTGTTTGTTTAGAACATCGTTTTCTTGCCCTTGCTTCAATGAGCTCATCATTTTGCCCTCCTCCGTTTTACCCTCACAAGGACCCTGTGAGATAGGTTTTGCTAAGAGTGGGAGTGACAGACCCAAAGTCACCCAACAAGGTCCATGCAGAGTGGGGTTCCAAGCCTGGCACTTCCAATTTCTGACAGCCACTACACAAGACCAATTATACCCAATGCATCCCGATTTATGCTGATTTGAGCGAATCACTGTCTCCACCACCTGAGGCGTATACTTTAATTTGTGCGTCTTTTACTTACTGCTGCTAAAAATTCCCGATACCTCTCACTGCAGACATGTTGAGGCCCCAGCGATGTCAGAACCATTGAAACGGGGACTTTTGGTAGCATGGATGAAAGACCCAGGCCACACCATTGATACAGATAAAGGGGCAATCACTTGAGGATCATTAAAATATATGAGAGCTGTTAATGATAAAGAAAACATCTATAAAGTATTTCATAGATGGTACTGGTCTCCGGACGAGATAGCTAAATGTAATCCATCACCATCTAAAAATTGTTGGAAATGTAAAGTGAACGTAGGAACCTTATTTCACATGTGGTGGCGGTGTGAAAGAGTATACAACTATTGGGAAATGGTGCAGAAGTTGATTGGAGAAATTATGAACACAACGCTGATACTGTCCCCAGAAATAGCATTATTAAATATGATCCCAGAAGGTTATAAGCAGAACGAAAGATATATTGTAACCTATATGTTAACAACTGCCAGGGGTCGTTTCATAGAAAAAGAGCTAGGGGAACTCATTAGCATAACTGATAAGCATATGCCACACCCCCTGACATCACGGGAAGTGTGTCATTAGGCCACACCCCCTGACATCACCGGAAGTGTGTCATAAGGCCACACACCCCACCCCCAACGGTCCCGGCCGCCGCCAGCCTTGCAGCTCCACTGCCGAGCCCCATGAGGGGCCCGCCGGTCGACCTGCAAGGCCGGTGGGAGTGCAAGGAAGCCCCGCAAAGGCCCTCCCTGGCCCTGGGTGGGGAGAGGCAGGGAGGAAGCGACTTACCCTCCCTCTTCTCCTGCCTCCTCCTGGCTGAATGAGGGCCGGAAGTGGGGCGGCCGGAAGCAGGGGGTGGGGCTTTGTCATGTGCCCCGCCCCCGTACCTCACCGGGGGAACTGTGATCCCCCGCGATCCCCCCAAAATGACCTCTGACAACTGCAAGAATTTTGTTAGCCTTAAATTGGAAACAAGCAAGACTCCCCACAAGAGAAGATATAATTTGTAAGTTATTAGAGATAGCTGAAATGGACAAGTTAAGCTTAATGTTACAAAGAAAAGATAATAATATTTATTATGCAAGATGGACGCATCTGTATAAATGGATAAATAAGATATGGAAAATATAGACTCAACTGTGTGTGTGTATATATATATATATGTGTGTGTGTGTGTGTAAAATATGTAACTTGATACACAACTGGAAAATGGATAAATAAATCTTTTTTTAAAAAAGAAACAAAACCTCTTGAGAAGCGATGTTACAAGTAAATATATATCTTGGGTATATATGTTTGCAGTCTCTGTTGTGAAAAATGTTGTAAGCTACACTGAAAACATCTGCAAAGTCCTTTCGACCCAAAAAAATGATAGGAAAAGGCAGGATTTAAATTATCTTGTACCCGGAAGCAGCGATAACAACAAATGTCCCCTTAGCATCATAAAAGGCCAGCCAGATTGAATAGTTGCTAATACAGGGGTGCCATGGCAGCTATTGACATGTTTCCTGGTGCCCGCCACCAGGTGGGCAAGGCTCGATGGAGCTTTTCCCCAGCAGTGCTTCTGACGGGCTGTGCAGATTAAAAGGTATCCTGTTAAACAGAGCTCCTGCTTAAAATGTTGAAGAGTTACTGTTAGATATAACCTCAATCCCTGAAATTCTGTAGTCAGTCCCACCTCCTGTGGCAGGAGTTGGACCCATCTCGTGTGGTGGCCATTTTGTGATTGTGCCCGTTGCCCTTGGTCAGAATTGCAAAGGTGTCCACAGGCACAGGAGGAAAGCGATGGCGAACCTAAACAGCATGATGCAAAGTAGAGACATCACCCTGCCAACAAAAGTCCGCATGCTCAAAGCAATGGTATTCCCAGTAGTCATGTATGGCTGCGAGAGTTGGACTATAAGGAAGGCCGAGTGCCGAAAAATAGATTCTTTTGAACTATGGTGCTGGGGAAGACTCTTGAGAGTCCTTTGGACTGCAAGAAGAACAAATCAGTCAATCCTAAAAGAAATCAACCCTGATTGTCCCCTGGAAGGCCAGATAATGTAACTGAAGCTCAAATACTTTGGCCACCCAATGAGAAGGGAGCACTCACTGGAGAAGACCCTGATGCTGGGAAAGATTGAAGGTCATAGAAGACGGGGACGGCAAAGGATGAGATGGTTGGACAGTGTCATAGATGCAACAAACATGAAATTGAGCCAACTTCAGAGGACGGCGGAAGACAGGAGGGCCTGGTGTGATCTGGTCCATGGGGTCGCAAAGAGTCGGACTCGACTGTGCGACTGAACAACAACAACCACAGGCACAAAAAGGTTGGGGACCCTGGTGTGAACAGATCAAAATGTCCATCAGCACGTGCGTCAAGGAGGACAGCCGGAGGGAAGCCGCGCGCCGGCACAATCACACGGAACAATTCCGTCGGCAGCCCGTGGCAAACCATTTGCTAGTACATTTGTTGAGATACTTTTTAACCGCGCAGGCCACGGGTTGTCCACGGGTGCGCTACGCTTGCCAGATGTTGCGGTGTGATCGCGCCCTGAAAATCCGCCCAGCATTCATGACTCTCCCGCAGCAAATTCGGCGTGTGAACGGGGCATAGGTACATTTAACTTATTGGGAACAGATTAACTCCAGAAAGGTTAACTTTCTACAGCTCCAAGCTCAGGTAAGAGAGAGAAGAAGGAAGGTCCCATATAAGACGAAAGAGAGAAGGCAGTCAAGGGCCGAAGGGGATGAACATCTAACCCATGAGAGCGGGGATGGGGGGGGCCCCTGCCAAGTGTGCCCGAGTGAGAGAATTCTCTTAACCCTTTCTCTCCCAGATCCTCTTGCATGCAGAATTACAATATCCAACATGATTTACCCATGCAGTGGATCCCATGTCAGCCATGAACGTAAAGAGAGCTATCAAGAAGGCATCAAGTGTGTGTGTGTGGGGGGGGGTAGCTGATGGACCTGAGAACAAGACCCCGTATCAGATAATGGGGGCCAGAAGTCTGAGACTTGCCAGACTATACTGTAATCCATCAGAAGGAGCTGGCGGTCACGGATCTTTCACACAACACTTTCTGGGAAAGTTTATTCCCGGGGTTGCAGGGCTGAACATGGTCTAGCAGTCACATGGGTCCAGGGGCGGTCTGGACCAATGGCCAACTGGAACAGCTGCCTCGGGCCTCTTGCTGGAGAGCTGTGACCACCCGTGGCCCTCCTCCCCCAATGTGGGAGGGGAGAAAAATACCCACTGGTATTACACCTGTCCAGGTTGCCCACTCATATCGGTACCATCTGGGCCCACCCCATGCAGGGCTTGGGTTGCCCTCTCCGCAGCGACTGCTTATGCCTGTTCTATCTGGTGACTTCTAGTGATAGCTCCTTTTTAAAAGCTATGTGCATGTGTGCGCGCGTGTGTACCTGGAAGCCATGGCGACTGCTGATGACTGACCCCTCCTGGGGGCCTGGAGGATATTCAGAGAGGTGGCTGAACAAAGCCTGCCCCCACCTCCCACCTCTGGTGTTCCTTGGAGGTCTCCCATCCAAGGACTTGCCAGAATCGGCCCTGCTTAGCTTCCGAGATCTGACGAGATCGGGCTTGCCTGGCCTATCCGGGTCAGGGCATGATGGCTCCCACTTTAATGAACACCAAAGCGGCCTTATACTGAATCAGACCTTTGGTCCATCAAGGTCAGTATTGTCTACTCAGACTGGCAGCTGCTCTCCAGGGTCTCAGGCAAAGAAAGGTCTTTCACATCACCTGCTCCCAGATTGAACCTGGGACCTTTCGTGTGCCAAGCAGATGATCTACCGCTGAGCCACAGACCCTCCACATCTGCCTCGCGTCGGGCGAGGGCTCTTCTTGCATGGCTCCAGCCCAGGGGTCTGGCAGTGATTCTGGGGTCCCATCCTGAACTTCTGCCCAGGGCCCCAGAATCACTACGTCTGCCCCTGTGCGTCTTGGATGGCTGCCTCTCCCATCAGTGCAACTCCACTGAAGGAAGACAGAGCAGAGGGTATAAGTTTGCAACTTCCTGACCCCGCCTGGCGATTAGGCCTTGGGAATAAACTTTCCCAGGGTTGGAAAGTACTGCTAGTTGGCAGGCGAATATGGTAAAGATCCACAACTGTGCATCCCATAAGAACATAAGAGACGCCAATGTTGGATCAGGCCAAAGGCCCATCCAGTCCAACACTCTGTATCACACAGTGGCCAGAAATACCAGTGCCATCAGGAGGTCCACCAGTGGGGCCAGAACATTAGAAGCCCTCCCACTGTTGACCCCCCCAAGCACCAAGAAGACAGAGCATCACTTGCCCCAGAGCCCCTGTCTATACCTTGTGGCTAATAGCCACTGATGGACCTCTGCTCCATATGCCTATCTAATTCCCCTTTGAAGCCGTCCATGCTTGTAGCCGCCACCACTTCCTGTGGCAGTGAATTCCAAGTGTTAATCACTCTTTGGGTGAAGAAGTACTTCCTTTTATCCGTTCTAACCCGACCGCTCTGCAATTTCATGGAGTGCCCACGAGTTCTTGTATTGTGAGAAAGGGAGAAAAGTACCTCTTTCTCTACCTGCTCTTTGCCATGCATAATCTTATGCATAATCTTGCGGGATCAGTGCTGGTAAGGATTTCAAGGCTGGAATACACACAGTCCAAAGCTAGGTTGCACTCTTAGGCTGTGAGCTTCGTGGTTCAAGTCCCCGGCACAATTTCGATCTTAACACGTTGGATGAAATTTTAATCGACGGCATTAGGTGTCCTTGGCCTTTGAATAACATTTCTTTAAAAATACAGCAGGAGAGAGAGATGTAATCAGCTGTCTTGCAAGACGGCTAAGTAGATATGGTTTGGAGTACCACTGGAACAACAAACAACAAATTCTGGAAAGAAGTTGGAGGGCTGAACACAATCCCTGTCTTTGCTGGTCTCCTGGGCCCCATAACAGAAAAGTTCAGTGTATTATTAGCTAGCTGGTAGGTATTGTAATGAAGACTGTGTCCCAGAATAAGTTGTAATTTCTTCCTACGAAATGAGGCCTCCAGGAAATAAAATATGCAGGCAGAAGGGTCTTAACTGAGGCAGGAAACCGTCACAAATCCCAAACAGAACGCGCCCTTCCCTCTGACCTGACAAATGTTTTTTCCTGTCTCTCTCTGAACTCATCCATGCCAGTAGCTTGCTGAAGAGCCCATCTTGAAAGAGCAGATCACTTCCAGAAATAGTTTTATTTACGGAAAGACACGTTGATCCATAAGGATCCACGACACTCCACCGATCTAGACAGGTCTACAAGCTCGGCAGATGCTATCTAGATTGTTCCTTAGTCTGATCGTTTTGATCCAACCTCGTGGGCTCTAAAGGCGCTTTAAAAACATGCACATCGGGCCCCATCCAACTCTTACTGCACAGAGCTGCTTCTCGAAGGAAAAGATAAGGTGCCCCACTGGATCAGACCAGTGGTCCATCTAGCCCAGCATCCTGATTCACACGGTGGGAAACCAGTTGTCCTGGAGTGCCAGCAAATAGGCACAGAGGCCTATCTATCTATCTATCTATCTATCTATCATCTATCTTTTTGCTGTATTTATAACTCGCCCTCTATTCTAGCTGGTGCCTTCCTTGATGGTGCCTTCTAGTACTGGTATTCAGAGGCTTCCTGCCTCTGGCTGTGGAGGCTCCCTGTAGTCCTTGTGGCTAGTAACCATGGCTGGGACCCATCATGGTGGACATAAGAACAAAAGAAGAGCTGGATCAGACCACGCCAATCTGGACAGCCATCTCTCACAGTGACCGCGATTAGGTTGTCTGAGCAACCTTCTCGCGATTCCCCCTCCCCCGCGCTTCTGTCGTTGTGCACATGAGCAGTCCCGCACTGAATAAATTCAATAGATAAACGTTCAAGCGCACATATGGACTCCAGTGTTTGGTTGTAGATTGCCAGTTAATTTTGTTCGCTGCTGGTGGTGGTGGGGATTTGGTTGAGGCAGCGAACGTCCCCCCCCCCTTGGGCCCCCTCCATCTGTAGCCTGGGTCTATCGGTAGTTCTGGGTCCTTGGGATCCTAAATTTTAAAGACCTTATAACAAAAACTGATTTTAACATCATCAACCACTGAAGCATCTGTATATTTATTTATTTATTTATTTATACTTTCAATTTGTACCCCGCTCACCCCCAAAGGGCTCTGAGCCACTTACACAGTGCATGGTGCAGAGACCTATGCAGAAACCCTAACTATGGCCACAGTACGTCCGGGGTGGGGGGAGCCCTACCAGGTACCCTCCCGGCTCCGATCGTTCGTTTATCCGGCGAGTGGGCAACTTCTTCCAGTTTTCTCCGGTGCGGCTTCCGCGGCCTCCGCTGTTCTTTCGGCTCTCTGGCGACTCCTCTTGGGGGCTGTTGGTTATGGGCCCTGGTGCGCAGCCGCGGTGGGCATCA
>NW_015162559.1:27371-33056 GCF_001447785.1 Gekko japonicus | reverse complement strand
CCCCCTGTCCTCCTACGGACAGGTACCCATTTACCTAATTGCCCCGAGGGGCTTTCGGACTGCTGGGTTGGCAGGAGCTGGGGCAAGGGTCGGGAGCTCACCCCGACCACGGTGGTATTCGAACCGCTGTTACATCTGCATCTGCATCTGTAGGCTTGCCAAGTCCCCCCGGGGGGTGGGGAAACCCCCGCCCCAGAGGCCCGTTACCCGCCGGCGGCGGATTGGGCCCCGCGGGGAGCCCAACCCCTAAAGCACGTGACGTGCATGTCACCCGGAAGTGATCACGGCAGGCACATTGGGGTCGGGGCCACAATCATCCGAGGGAAAACGCTATGGTTTTCCCTTGGATGATCGTGGCCCCGCCCCAACGCGCCGGACGTGATTGCGTTACTTCCGGGTGACATGGTTGCGGCGCTGGAGTCCCCCGCTCCAGCGCTGCTCGGACTTGGCAACCCTAAGCATCTGACTTTTATTAGAGTGGTATGGCACCTATGACTCGCGTGTTGCTATGTCATGTATTTTACATTGTGTTTTAAAATGGTTTTAACTGTATTGCACTTTTTTACTGTTGGAACCCGCCCTGAGCCTGTCAAGGGGAGGGCGGGATACAAACCCAGTAAATAAATAAATAAAAACAAGGGAGTACAGCAAGTCCCAGTGGGGAGCGGTGATTCAGCCATGTGTATATGTGCATGCGCAAAGCCAATTTTTAAAAAAGAACAAGCCGCGCCACCGCTTGGGCGGTGCAGCTATCTGGACAGAGCCCAGAGCTTAAGCAGTTCGGGGAGGGACGTGTGGTCATCCCAACCCGAAAAAAAAATTATTCCCAATCAAATCTATAGCGGGAACAAATTGGGATAAATTTGCCGTGTGACCAGACCCTTAGCCATAGTGGCTAGTAGCCACTGATGGATCTACTGTCCATGATTCTGTCTGTTAAAGCCATCCATGCTCCACGCTAGAAGTTGCTACATCCACTGGCGATAAAGTCCACCATGTAGACAGAACAGAACAGAAAACCTTTATTGGCATAACATAGATAAACCAGAACAAAGGAAAAATTTAAGGCATAGTACTAAAACAACGTCAACCAACAGGGCTTTTTTGGTAGAAAAAGCACAGCAGGAACTCATTAGCATAACAGGCCACACTCAACAGCAGAAACACATTAGCATATTAGGCCACACCCCCATGTTACCGGAAGTGTGGTCATCCAGCCACACTCAACTTTTGCTTCTTATTCTGTTTACCTTGTTTGTTATCAAAACCCAGGGCTTTTTTTTGTAGCAGGAACCCTTTGCATGTTAGGCCACACACTCCCAATGTAGCCAGTCCTAATGAGTTTCTGCTGTTGGGTGTGGCCTATTATGCTAATGAGTTCCTGCTGGGTGTGGCCAACTCGGGAGCCAGCCGGAACTCCGTTCCTGTGCGTTCCTGCCCAAAAATAGCCCCGTCAACCAATATTCCCAATATCTCAAAATACAAAGCAATCCTAACATGGTTTACAAGATTTACAAAGTACTACTCTTGACTTCCATACATAAGTCAAAAATTCAGCGACAGATAGTGTTATTGCTGGACTCTTGTCTGCTAGAAAGAAATTTAAACCCCTATCCAGGAAATCTCTCTGCACAGGGAGAAGCGGGCGGGATCAAAACATTGCACATAGCGCAATATTTAGGACAACGAAAGAGAATATGGGTGATAGAATCAGGTTCCCCAAGATTACAGTTACAAAGTCTATCCTTGTACGGAACACCCCTGTATCTCCCGGAGACCACTACTGAGGGGAAAAGGTTGAACCTTGCAAGCATAAAAACCCTCCTAAAAACTGGGATTGTCAGATTAGCGATATACGGTACCATGGGGGCACCATGTAAATTTTATCGAGTGCTGAAATGCATCCTTTTGTTTGCCCCAAAGGAGGACATTCCATTCATCAGCAGACGTACGCACCCATTTCCACAGCAGATAGAAGGGAGGTATTGTTGTCGTTTAATTTATAGACCGCTCTCCCCAAAGGGCTCAGGGCAGTGCACGACATCCAACTATCAATAGTTAATCCAGTTTAAACCATTTAACAATAATTTGAAACACTACAACGCATGCAGTCAAACCAGGTGGCATTTGATGCCAGTTTAAAGACCTTTCTCATTTGGGGGGGGGGAGAGTAACGGAGGCCAGGCTGTCCTCTTAAGGTCCTTTCCGCATCGGCCTGCCACTCCAGATCTTCTCAATGTTTGAGTTGAGATACTTTAAGTCCACAGCAAAACGGGATCCAAATAACCCCGGGGCAACAGCAGGCTGAAATCGGGCTGACCGCTGAAGGGAGGTAATGCAATGCAGAATTGGGGGAAAACCCGGAATAAAAAGAAGGTTGAATTTGGATTTTAGCACAGAGTTGCTTGGAGGACACAGGGGTGAACATGGATTGAAAGGGGAGTGCGGAAAGGGCCAACCATAGGCCTGGCGAAACATCTCTGTCTTACGGCCTGTATGTCCATGCAGATGTGGATTCTGTTGTTTACGTGGAAGTGTGCTTCTACGGGCAGATCCCTAGTGCCCCGATATAAAAATAAATTAAAAAATTAAGGCAGTGGGATTGCCGGTATCCTTGCTGATATCAGCCAATAGTCACACTTTCACACATGCTAAAATAACCGCAGTTTCAATCCACTTTAGCATCCATCTGTAAATGGATTCTGCCATTTCACACAGTAAAATCCAGCTGTAAAGTGGATTGAAAGGGTATTCAGTGTGTGCGAAAGCGCCGAAGGTCTCACCAAAACAAGGTTGTCACCAGAAGAGAACATAAACAACGACGCAAAAGAAACCCTGTCTTGTGATTTTTAGGACATTATGTATTAAGGAAGGAAATTTGCAGTGCCCGTTTCGATCACCAAGATCTCAACGCTTGGACGAAGGTTCCATGTGACGAGCTGGAAGAACAAAGCCCCCTCTTTATCCAAAGCAAAAAAAGTACAGCTTGCCACAAAAACTCTGAAACTGAGCCAACTGGAGGGAGCCACTTGGAGTGAAACCCCCTCCCCCCAAAAAAACTTGTTTGATATATATTTTATCTCTTCAGAAATATGCAGAACCACTCCCTACAACTGAGCGCAAAACGCAATCCAGAAACCAATGATATGTATTATGGGGGCCCCGGTCACACGGAAAAGTTTGGCCCGGGTGAGGGACGGATCGGGGGCGCAGCTAACGGGCGCGATCTCACTGCAAGATCTGGGAAGCGGCGCGCAACAGTCCCCGATCCATCCCTAAACCCGGAAAAGCCGCTGCAAAAAAAGAACCTCCTACAGAGGAGGACTTACCTGAAGCACCGCAGCAAGCGTGGCCGTGGGATCACCGCCGCGCCCGTCATCTGGAGCAATCCAGGTTCCCGGCCAAACTGCGCACGCGCACGCATGCGCAGTTCGTCAGCCTCACTCTCCCTTCAGTAGCTCCCCCTCGGCATCTGATCGTGCCGGGGAGGAACTGCACGGCGGCTCAGGGGATCCATGTGATCCCGCTGCCACATGTTTCTTTGACCATACTTTTCCCCCCCGTGTGGCAGGGGCTGGGGACTGCATCTTCCTTCAAAAGCAGAGTTACTGGAGTTGATAATTCTCATTCCCCCCCCCCACATTAACTGGAAATTTGAGTCAGCTGTTAGGGTTGCTTCCATAAGCATGATAACTCTTAGTGTTCATCTGACACTTTTCAGGAATGCAGCACACTGGGATGTGACTAGGAGTCACAAAACAGCTTCTTGGAGGTCCCCCCTTGAGTGCCCTGGAAGGTTGAAGTGTGCTTCTACAGGTTTCTCAGTCTTGTGGTTCTTGATGTCAGATTCGTGTCCATTTATTCGTTGGCACGGTTTGACCTGTTTGCCCTCTGTAGAGAACCGAAGGGCATTGTTGGCATTTAATGGCATACACAGTGTTGGAAGATGAGAACATCTGTTGTTAACTCCTTTGTTATCGGTATACCAACTTACTGCTATTTACGTGTCTTACCTAATGTGTTATTCCAATCTTAGCTGTATTTATTGCTCAGTTACTTAGACATCTTGATTCTAATTAACCCCCCCACACACACACACATCTGTATGTAATATTTGAGGAAATCTGTTTCAGTGAATCTGAAGGAGTATACATACTAAGTCAGTTCTCGCTTGTACC
The DNA here is from genome assembly GCF_001447785.1 of Gekko japonicus. Taxonomy (NCBI): domain Eukaryota; kingdom Metazoa; phylum Chordata; class Lepidosauria; order Squamata; family Gekkonidae; genus Gekko; species Gekko japonicus. Next base: position 28,878 of record NW_015162559.1, on the reverse strand, counting down.
TAGGGTTGCCAAACCCCCCCCGGTTTGCCAGGGGTCCCCCGTTTTTTTGGGGGGGTTCTACCTGCTGCCGGCCAGATGGCCGGCGGGGCAAGCCCCACCCCCAACCCCCACAGCCACCCCTCTCTCTCCCTTTAAGTGTGTGGAACCCGTGTTTCCTCCCAAGCCCGATCTCCGCAAGCTTGCAGGGAAATGCCAGCTTCGTGCTCTTAAAAGGGAAACACAGCTATTCTTAAAGGGGAAATGCCGGCTCCTGCATTTAAAAGGGAAACGCTGGCTCCTTTAAGTGCAGGGAACTGCCATTTCTGGAGATCCTGCGCACGGGCCGGGGGGGCGTACCCAATGTGACGTCATCACGTCAGGGATGCCCCGCCCCCTCCAGGAACGCCCCCAAAGTCCCCCGCTGGGGATGGAAGATGGACTTGGCAACCCTACTTGTACCCAGAATTGAACTTTGTCTTGCAGGTGCCACTGGACTCAAACCTCATTCCCACGTCTGTTTGTCAACTCTTTGGTCTGTATGCTAATTTACTGCCATTCACAGAGTTTTCTTGCATGCAGTCTCTGCTATAATCACCCAGTATTTATGCACCTTGACTCTAAATGGCCCTTCCTGACAACAATCCCCACCCTACCCCCCTATAAGTAATGGTTGAGGAGGTTCTGTTCCACTGTATCTGAGGAAGTGTGCTTGGACACAAAAGCTTATTCTGTTAATAAAATTTTGCTGATCTTAAAGGTGCCACTATCAGAAATGATCACTCTGGGCAATTCGACAAACCCTTATCAAAGCCAAAGGAACCCCTCCTTTCACATTGTTGTAGGGTCGCCAGCTCTGGGTTGGAAAATACCTGGAGACTTTGGAGGTGGATACGGGAGAGGGTGGGGTTTGGGGAGGGGAGGGGCCTCAGCATGGTACAATGCCACAGAGTCCACCCTTCAGAGCAGCCATTTCCTCCAGGGGAGCTGATCTCTGTCAGCTGGAGATCAGTTGTAAAAGCGGGAGATCCCCAGGCCCCGCCTGGAGGCTGGCAACCCTATGTTGTTGTCTGGCCCTTCAACTCCATCTTGAAAAGTGGAATATAAAGGGACAGTGATCCAGAACTGTGGTGGCACCGTGGACAAAGGCCCAATCTCTGGTCCCACTTTAAATAGTCAGAGAAGAGCCGTTCCAGAAGATCTGAACGAATGGGCAGATCCTTATCGGACAAAGAGATATTTCCGCTTCCCTGGATCTAGATCACGTTACATGCAGGGGTCATTTCCTGCATAAGCGCACAGGAGCGGAGCTCCGGCAGTAATGAGCCAAGGGGGCGGGCACATGCAACAAGCCCCACCCCCTGCTCCCAGCAGCCCTCAGTCAGAGCAAGAAGCAGCCAGGTAAGCTGCAGAGGCCCCCCCCATTCCCCCGGTCCAAGACAGTCCAGTAGCACCTTTAAGACCAAGTTTTATTCAGGTACAAGCTCTCCCTCCTCTGTGAGGACAGATCTGCACGTTTCCCCCCCCCCAA
>NW_015162559.1:20495-27361 GCF_001447785.1 Gekko japonicus | reverse complement strand
GTTTATGTAACTTTTTAAAAAGCTGTTGGGGGGGGGGCGTTAACCCTTCCCCCAGGAAACTGAAATGTTTCCCCTTGCAGAGTTTCAAGTAGAGGGAAAGGTCCTGTAGTTCTCTTTCTTTAACCGTCCACTTTGGGGACTTCTGTCAGAGAAGGCATGCAAGGAGAAAAGGTGAACACCGCCCTCAACCCCTGTCCTGAAGCCCGGATCCAAGAGCGAGGCTGCTTTATAACATTTTTTTAAAAATGGAAGATGAATCATGGATCTCCCAACTATTGATAAAGTTCGTTCCTCGGGAACGTTGAATGGAGAAGGTGAAACAGATAGATAAACGTGACGATCTATAAATTCTGAGGGTCTTCTGGGGTATATTGAGGCTAACCTTCTCCGTGGCTTTATTTTTTTTTAATCTGCAAGGAGGCACAAAAGCATCTAAATATTTGGCACCTGTCTGCCCCGCCATTCGATGTCATCCTAACCAGCAAGAGACGTATCCCGTGAGGCAGCTAGTCGGGTGTGCTTCACCTCTCAGTCGGTTGGGGGCAGGCCCGGTCGTGTTTCGGACTCGGCAGCAGGCGGTTTCTCTCTTTTAGGCTTGGGGGGGGGGGAAATCCTGTAATTTAAAGCAGGCTGACCAGCTCAATTGGTATTTCCATGTATCACCTCAGGGAGAAAAGGGGGGGAAAGGCAAGGGGGAGATGGCTCATCTGGTCTCTATTTCCTTTCTCTGTTTTTTAGCAGCTGCAACCCAGATTCTGGTTCCAACTGGAAGCAGAACTCAGCAGATTGGTAACCAAAGAGACCTCCTTGCTTTCTGGTTTTCCACAATGCCATGCCTGACAACCAGTAGGAGCTTTGAGGGGAAGGAACGTGAGGGGATGTGCGGAGTTGCGTGCACTGTGATGTCACTTCCAGGCAAGTCCAAAAGCGATACTGGATACCTATTGAATTCACAGACAACTCTATGGTTTTTTACCATAGAGTTTCCAAAATTTCCTAGAGCTACCTAACATTGCTTTCACGTTTTCCCCGGAAGTGACATAATGGCACCACAATGCCAATGTTTTCGTGCCAGTGTTGGTGGCGACAAGGGTTATCAGTGGAAGGTTTCCCACCATAGCAGGAAACCTGGGAAACCTAGCTCAGCAATGTAGAAGAGAAGAAGAGATTGGATTTATACCCCGCCCTTCACTACCCGAAGGCGTCTCAGAGCGGCTTACAATCTCCTTTCCCTTCCCCTCCCTGCAACTGACACCCCGTAAGCAATGCTCCCTTAAGCTGTGGAGTCTTGTGAGCAAAAATTCTACTTTGTGAGCTACTGGCATTAAAGTCGTGAGCGAGCAATTTGGCTGCTGCATAGGTTAGTTGGCTCTGGACCCATCCTTCTTGAGCAAAGACAAAAATGCGTGAGCCAGAGGCTAAAAAACTGTGAGCTAGCTCACACTCACTCGGCTTAGGGGGAACACTGCCCATAAGGTAGGTGGGGCTGAGAGAGCTCTGTCGAGAGCCGCCCTTGAGAGAACAGCTGAGAGAAAGAATGTTCATCGTTCTCCAGGTGCAAATCCTTACTGCTTCCCTATCAGCTTGTCACTCCTGATCCTGTAAGGACTCTGCTTCAGGAGTTAACACTGATCCCTACTGGGCAATCAGGCAGGCACTATGTCTTCTCTGTAGAGCTGTCAAGCATTTGCATCCTTCTCCTGTGCTCTGCTGGTTCAGGTGAACCCAGCAGCGACTGCCACTCTGGCCTCTGTGTCGTTTCTTCTCCTGCTAAAGTGAGCAGCCTGGCTGTGGCTGGAGAGCATTCTCGCTTCTCGATGCTTCTTTTGCTGGATCCTCTTCTCGACCCAGCTGCTCAGGTGGGTATTCCACCAGTGCAGGGCCCAACTCTTCCATTTCCTCCTCCTCCTCTTCCGAGGTGGCTCCTGGACCCTTTGCTTCCAAGAACTGCTTGAGAATGGGAGGTTGGTTTTGAACAATCTACAGCAATTCCAGTGCTCAAGAGAAAGGAGAGGTCGCCATTGAACAAGGCAAAGTGGGAGTGGATTGTTTTCAAATAAGTACGTTGAGAACATTAGATCTGACTTGTTCCAGAAGAGGGTGGCCTACCCATCTGGGAATAGATGGCCCTTAACAGTATCCAAAACGAAAAGACTTCACATTATTACTCAGGATCCCGAGGTCTGCATCTGGGATCGTACGGTGCCGATGCATCTCCCGAGCCAGCCCTTCCTTGGCTTTGGTGGGGGTGCATGATGGGTGAGTGGAAGACTGCCTCTCATTTCATGGATCTTTTGCTAGATGATTTGCTCAAAAATGAAATGGCACAAAAGCAGATAAGCCGTTTTCAGAAGGATAGGCTTGCCTCGGCCTTACCCGGGTGGCTCAGGCTAGCTGTGTCTCAAAAGATCTCAGAAGCTAAGCAGGGTCGGCCCTGGTTAGTACTTGGATGGGAGACCACCAAGGAAGTCCGGGGTTGCAGCACAGAGGCAGGCAATGGCAAAACCACCTCTGCTTTTCTCTTACCTTGAAAACTTATGGGGTTCTCATAAGTTGGCTGTGATTTCAGGGGACTTCAATCAAAATGGGATACATCATCTTCCAGGGTATGGTCTAAATGACCTATTCATTGATGTTTCATAGCGGCTGTGATGTTTTTTACGTCAGACATCAGAAAACAAATCTATTTCATGATTCTGTTTGCATCATAAGAACCTAAGAAGAGCCACGCTGAATTAGGCCAATGGCCCATCCATTCCAACATTCTGTGTCACACAGTGGCCAAAACCCAGGCACCATCAGGAGGTCCACCACCAGTGGGACCAGAACTCCAGAAGCCCTCCCACTGTTGCCTCCCAAGCACCAAGAATACATCACTACCCCAGACATCTGGAGAAGTGTGCATGCACATGAAAGCCTATACCCTGAATAAAACTTTGTTGGTCTTAAAGGTGCCACTGGACTCAAATTCTGTTCTGCCCCAGACCGAGAGTTCCTATCTATACCTCGTGGCTAATAGCCACTGATGGACCTCTGCTCCATATGTTTATCCATCTCCCTCTTGAAACTATGTTTGTGGCCACCACCACTTCCTGTGGCAGTGAATTCCACATGGTAATTACTCTTTGGGTGAAGAAATACTTCCTTTTATCTGTTCTATGAATACTGCTCATCAATTTCATTGAATGCCATTGAGTTCTTGCATTGTGAGAAAGGGAGAAAAGTACTTCTTTCTCTACCTTCTCTATTCCATGCATAATTCTGTAAACCTCTATCGTGTCACCCCCTCAGTCGTCATTTCTTCAAGCTAAAGAGCCCTAACCTCTTTAATACATTTATGTATTTCTATGTTGGATTTATAGCCAGCCCTCCCCTGTACAACAGGGCTCAGAGTAGATAGCAACATAGTTATCAATTACATTAAAAACAATCTTACTACAATCAATACATCAATACAATAGCGCGTATAAAGGGATGACAGCATAGTGCCCCTAATGCAAAAGAGTAAATATTATGCAGGTTAAATAATAAGAGAGTAACAGACAAAGGATGGAGCTGCGGTGACTCAAGTGGTTAAGACGCTGAACTGCAGGCTGTGGAAGGTCAGTAGTTCAGCAGTTCGAGACCCGGGTGCCGCAAGATGGAGTGAGCTCCCGTCTCTAGTTCCAGCTCCTGCCAACCTAGCAGTTCGAAAGCAAGACATTGCAAGTAGATAAATAGGTACCGCTTTGGTGGGAAGGTAACAGCATCCCGTGCACCTTGGTGTTTAGTCATGCCAGCCACATGACCACAGAAACGTCTTCAGACAGCGCTGGCTCTTCGGCTTGGAAACGGAGATGAGCACCACAACCCTAGAGTCGGATTCGACTGGCTTTCGAGCAAGGGAACCTTTACCTTTACCTAACACACAAAGGAGGGAGATCAGCCATGGTGGAGACTGTCGATTGTCCTCATCCAGAGGCCTGGTGGAACATCTCAGTCTTGCAGGCCCTGCGGGATTGTCTCAGATCTCACAGGGCCCACATCTTACTCGGCAGAGTTCCACCAGGTCAGAGCCAGGGCTAAGAAATCCCTGGTTCTAATTGAGGACAGCTGGATACTTTTCAGGCTAAGGATCACTTCTCTTCATAGGGAAGATGTTTCATCCCCTTAATCATTTTAGTTGCCCTTTTCTGCACCTTTTCCAGTGCTATAATATCTTTTTTGGGGTGCGGTGACCAGAGCTGTACACAGTCTTCCAAAGGAGGCTGCACCGTAGATTTATACAGGGGCATGATGATACTGTCTGATTTGTTTTCAGTCCCCTTCCTAATAATCCCCAGCATAGCATTCACCTTTTTTATTGCAGTCACACGCTGAGTCGACATTTTCAGGGAAACACTTCTAACGATAAGCTCAATTAAGCGCTGTAGCTCTGTGCCAAAACATTATAGCCAAGATGTTCGTGAGATCTAACATGTACGGCTTAATCCAAATACTGCGGCGTTCGCCAGATCTGTAGATTTATTGGCTACAGCTCAGTTCATCCCTCACAATGTGACTATCTCTTTAATCAGCATCTGGAAATGCATGTAAACATTTCCTGACAAAGGCTGCCAAACTGTGGTACTGGGTCACCCGTTGCAGTAATAAAACACCCTTCTTTTTATTCCTGATGAAACCGTAATGTTGGGTTGATCATTTCAAGTTGCAGCAGATGGTTCTAGACGACATCCATGTAAATCCCAGTGGATTAAAACCTCTGCCATCTCATGTATTTGAGGGGAACGCCTTCTCCGTATATTACCCATAACTGAAGAATGTCAGGGGAATCTCCATTGAAATTGCAGCAGATGGTTCTAGACGACATCCATATCAATCCCAGTGCATTAAAACCTCTGCCGTCTCATGTATCTGAGGGGAACGCCTTCCCCCTATATTACCCATAACTGAAGAATGTCGGGAATCTCCGTTGAAATGAGCGACTCGGCATGCCTGGACATTGGGGGGCTCTACATCGCTTGAAGGGTGTCTAGATGTTATCTCCTTGAATGAGATGCCTCTCTTTGTCTTAACCTGGGAGCTGCCCTCTGACCCTCCTCTTTCTCCCTTTGTCCTCTCCCTCTCTGCACATGGCCTTCCCTGTAGACACATCTCTCTGCTGGTCTCTCCTGTAGAGACAATTCCCTCCTACTCCCGCACCCAGGATGCCGGACAAGCTGGCCAATTACGAGAGGGAAAGGACTCTTTGGATCAGACTTCTCTCTCTCCTTTCGACTGTAACCGGAATGTGAGCTGGATCTGCTTGAGTAAATCTAAGGCCCCGTTCACACGGAGGATTTGCCACGCTAAAGGCACAAATGTCAGGCAGATTTCCGGGGCGCGATCACACCGCAACATCTGGGAAGTGTAGCGCACTCGTGGCCAACCCGTAGCATCCCGCTGAAGATGTGCAGTAAAAAAAGTACCTCGGAAAGTGCACTAGTTTCCGGAAAATGCAGGGCAGGGGCGGGCGTCTGATCGCGGGAGCGCTAGTATCCCATGGCATCCGGCGCCCGTCTATGTACCGTCGCAAACCGGATGTTTTTCGTAAGTGCATGCACACAAATACATAACTGAAAGCAGTGCCACTCCGTCAAACTGTGCATGTGCACAAACATGAAACGCTTGCCGTGCAGCTTCTTTGCCACGCTCCAGCATCGCCGTGTAAGCAAGGGTGTAGACTTTCCAATTTCCCGGGGGGGGCTGGGGCTGGGCCAGAGGCATTGCTGTGCTAGGAGCAAGGGTGACTCCCGGGGGAGGCTGAGCACTTTCCTGAAAATTTCGGCGGGGGCTGAAGCCCCGCCGCCCCCACGAAGATTACGCCTATGCGTGTAAGCGCAAAAACTCGGGGGACCGTGTGATCGGGCTACCGCGCTTTATTTTGCTCTGGGACAAACAGCCACGCCTCACCTCCACATTAGCTGGCCCGTGTGACTGGGGCCTAATTTTACCTTTTTTGCAATATACTTATTGGGAGATTTATTTACTGCACTGTGTCATGCTTCTAGGACTGAGCAAATCTCTGCTGTGTTAACCAAATATCCCAATAATCACTGCTTTGCGTATCTTCCGTTTGGGTACTTAACTCATGGGGTTCTCTGAGCCGGTGTTTCTCTAGTGTGGTGACCTGTTTGTGGACTAGTTGGCCTGTATGGCCCCTTCCAACTCTGTGATTCTATGATTCTATGGAATATTCTCCAGGGAGGCCTCTGGAGCCAAAACCATACTGGAGATTTGGGCCGCAAGCAAAAACTATTTAAGCGAATGTTTGCTGTTTGGTTTAATGGACTTTCCTCTACTATTTTAATCCTCTGTTTTTAATGCCCTGGTTTATTCTGAAACCAGAAAGGAAAGATACGTGTTCATCAAAAACAAAGCCTATGGTGCTGTGAACATGCTTGGAGCGCTTTTCCAAATAGGGGTGTGTCAACAAATTTTGGGGGTGGGGTTGTAGCTGAATGCAATGGCCAGCCACCTCTGCTTCTCACTTGGATTGCAAGCCCCTTTCTAGGATTGCCATAAATTGTTTCCCACTTGAAGGCATATGCGTAGCACCTTAAAGACTGGCAAAACTTCCCAGGGTATCAGCTTTTCAGATCATTCTCATTTGTGATCGACAAGGTAAGCTCTGACTCATAAAAGCTTATACCATTGGGAAGTTCTGTTGGTCTTTACGGTTCTACTGAGTCATATTGCTATCACATTACACTAGCATTTACTCTAGCAGTAAAAAGGTAAAGGTAAAGGTTCCCTTGCTCGAAAGCCGGTCGAGTCCGACTCTAGGGTTGCGGTGCTCGTCTCCGTTTCAAAGCCGAAGAGCCAGCGCTGTCCGAAGATGTTTCCGT
>NW_015162559.1:20139-20432 GCF_001447785.1 Gekko japonicus | reverse complement strand
GCAATTTCTTGCTTTCGAACTGCTAGGTTGGCAGGAGCTGGAACTAGAGAAGGGAGCTCACTCCATCATGCGGCACACTTGGGTCTCGAACTGCTGAACTACTGACCTTCCACAGCCTGCAGTTCAGCGTCTTAACCACTTGAGCCACCGCAGCTCCTCTAACTAACAGGACCTCACTAAACCATCCAATCGGTAGCAGCGACGGGCAGTGTGTACAAAGGGCAGGGACTTAATCAACGCGAGCTTATGACCCGCACTTACTGGGAATTCCTCGTTCATGGGGAATAATTGCA
>NW_015162559.1:17682-17825 GCF_001447785.1 Gekko japonicus | reverse complement strand
TTCTTCTGCCACCATTTGACGAGCCGAGTTCAGAGGCTTCGTACCGAGGCAAACTCTCACCATTAAAGAGAAGGCAACCCAGAAAATATTGGCCCATGTAGAAATTCCCTAGCTCAGGGGTACCCAACCTTTTTGAGCCTGCA
>NW_015162559.1:13756-17461 GCF_001447785.1 Gekko japonicus | reverse complement strand
ACAGTCCAGTGACACCTTTAAGACCAAGTTTTATTCAGGTACAAGCTCTCCCTCCTCTGTGAGGACAGGTCTGCACATTCCCCGCCCCCAATAGCTAGCCATCCAAAACAGTCCAGTGACACCTTTAAGACCAAGCTTTATTCAGGTACAAGCTCTCCCTCCTCTGTGAGGACAGGTCTGCACATTCCCCGCCCCCAATAGCTAGCCATCCAAAACAGTCCAGTGACACCTTTAAGACCAAGTTTTATTCAGGTACAAGCTCTCCCTCCTCTGTGAGGACAGGTCTGCACATTCCCCGCCCCCAATAGCTATTTTAAGACCAAGTTTTATTCAGGTACAAGCTCTCCCTCCTCTGTGAGGACAGGTCTGCACATTCCCCGCCCCCAATAGCTAGCCATCCAAAACAGTCCAGTGACACCTTTAAGACCAAGTTTTATTCAGGTACAAGCTCTCCCTCCTCTGCGAGGACAGATCTGCATGTCCCCCCCCCCCAATAGCTAGCAATCCAAAACAGTCCAGTGAAGCCTGAGCGGTGGGTGTTGCCTTCTGACACACTTCCGGTGATGTCAGGGGGTGTGGCATATGCAAATGAGTTATGCTAATGAGCTCCTGCACCTATTTTTCTATGAAATTACCCCCATCCAAAATCATCCAGCAGCTGCATGTGGAGGAGTGGGGGAATCAAACACGGTTCTCCCAGATTAGAGTCTGCACACTTAACCACGACACCACGCTAGCTCTCAGTGTGGCGACGAGTTCATGCATACCTCAAACCCTGTCATTTCCAGAAGCTCTGTTTAGCAGGATCCCTTTTAAAATGAGCGCAGTGTTTAAAAATACTGTCTTGTGTACACCCTGCAGACACGAAGTGAAGGTCCTTGTACTGTGAGGGCAGCTCCTGCCAAAGCAACTTTTTTCAAAATCTGCCCAGACCCTCAGATCTCAAGTGGCCAATCAGAAGCTAGGCAAAAGTCCACCTAGCCCCGCACACCTTCCAAAGACACTTGGCAGGTGCCAGCAGAGGTGTTGGTACCAGGGAGGCTGCAAGGCACTGCACTAGCAGTTCAAATCCCTAGATTATTTTTTTTATTACTGTGATGTAGGGTTGCAAAGTCTATCTTCACCGGGAGCGAGGGCTCCCGGCCGGCATCTTGTGTGCGCGCATGCTGCATGCACATCACCCGGAAGTGACGGGAGGACGCCAGGCTCGCTGGGGGAGGGGCCACGGCCATACAAGGGAAAAACATGGAGTTTTCCCTTGTAGGGGCAGGGGTTTCCCCGCCCCCCCGGGGAGACTTGGGATCCCTATTGTGATGCTAATGGGCATAAGCTTTGACTCATGCAACATTCCCACGGATGCAGATCTCTGGAAAGGGTACACCCAGTATCTCTCTGGCTCCATGTTTGCATTTTCCAAACTCTTTGGAAACCTAATACACGGCTTTATCCCTGGAGCATACAGGGGGAGAAGAGAAGATATACACTCAACGGTCCATTTGCATTCCCATCATAGGGGGGAATTCTCACACGTGTGTTTACTTTCTCAAAGCCCAGCCTCAAAGCTAGGCATGACTGCGATTCTGCAAATGGAACCTTGGGAAAGAATTGTCCGGAGGAAGGGGAAAGACCTTTCATGCTGTCAATCACTGCCAGTAAATTTGGCAACATTGCCCACGAGACGCCGATAGGCCCTGCTTGGCTACCAACCAACAGGAAGAAAGCGGGGAGGGGGGGGAATTAAACACTTCAGGAATCTTCTGATGGCCAATTTGTGGTTTTGGCAGGAAAAAAGGGAAAGGTAGGGGTGGAGGGGGCGTGATGTATTGCCACCGCTGGCATTTCTTGTGCTACAGTTCTCAGAGTGAGGTTTGTGGCTTATTCTCTGTCACATTGGCAGAGCTAGTTGTGCCGTGAATAAAGAGGGAAGGCCGTCTTTCTCCCCCCTGTGGTCTTAAACTGGTGTCTCGAGAAGGACTCTAGGATGAAAGATGTGGAAAACCTCTCACGAGGGGCTTCCTCGAGGTGAGAAACAAGTAATAATGCTAGGAGAGGCAAAACCCTAGATGGAGCAGAGATGGCTGCCAATTTTCATTCTTGTCCCTGGATTGTGACCACGCATTTTAGCAAGAAACGAAAGGGGACCTCAGCACGTAGCCCAGTGGGCCCACTCAAGGGAAGCGGCAAGGAATTCACCCTGTGAAACACTCGGGTTCTTTTGACCATTCTGGTTTTTGTTGTTGTTCTCCAGTTGCACAGTCGAGTCTGACTCTTCGCGACCCCATGGACAAGATCTCGCCAGGCCCTGCTGTTTTCCTCCGTCCTCTGAAGTTGGCTCAATTTCATGTTCGTTGCATCGATGACACTGTCTGACCATCTCATCCTTTGCCGTCCCCGTCTTCTTTGACCTTCAGTCTTTCCCAGCATCAGGGTCTTCTTCTCCAGGGAGTGCTCCCTTCTCATTGGGTGGCCAAAGTATTTGAGCTTCAGTTTCATTATCTGGCCTTCCAGGGAACAGTCAGGGTTGATTTCTTTGAGGATGGACTGATTTGATCTTCTTGCAGTCCAAGGGACTCTCAAGAGTCTGGTTGCCCCTCCTCAAAGAACAGCGTGGAGTTGGGAATGTGATGCAAAAGAGGGGCAACCTGAAATGACGAAGCGGTCAGAGCACCTTTCTGAAAGGTAGGGCTGAGAGAGGCAGACTCTAATCTGGGAGAACCGGGTTTGATTTCCCCACTCCTCCACAGGCAGGCAGCTGGGTGACCTTGGGTCAGTCACAGTCCTCTCAGAGCTGTCCTCTCAAGAGCAGTTTCTCTCAGAGCTCTCTCAGCCCCACCTACCTCACAGGGTGTCTGTTGTGCGGAGGGGAAGGGAAAGGAGACTGTAAGCCGCTCTGAGACTCCGAGTGAAGGGCGGAGTTTAAATCCCATCTCTTCTTCTTCTTTTTCTTCCTCGTTGTAATGAACATGAAATGTTTCAAAAGGACTGGGTTTATTCTTTTTAATTCGGTTTGGGACTTTTTATCCAGTTCCTTTATTTCCGTGTTGACATCCAGTACATCATGGCTTGATAGAAGAGATAGCGGACTAAGAGCAATGACTCCCAAAACACGGGCAATGATGCAACCCGTTTATGACCGACATGAGACTTCCCATCTGGTTGGAACTGCAGCTGCGAGGGTCTCTGTGACTTTCCCAGCTTCCTCAAGGGAGGATGGAACCGAGCCAGAAGAGATGCTGCAAGAGCGCCGCCGGGTTTTACAGCCCCCAAGCGTCGGTGGGCTAGAAAAGGAGGAGACCACCCTTCATGCTGAATAATGCACATCCAATCCACTTTCAGTGCACTTTGCAGCTGGATTTTACGGTGCGAAATGGCAAAAAACCCACTTGCGAATGGTCGCTGAAGTGGATTGAACTGCATTTCTTTTTGTAGCCGGAACTCCTTTGCATATTAGGCCACACACCCCTAATGTAGCCAATCCTCCAAGAGCTTACAGAGCTCTTCTTACAGGGGCTACTCTAAGCTCTTGGAGGGTTGGCTACATTAGGCGTGTGTCGCCTAATATGCAAAGGAGCTCCTGCTACAAAAAGAGCCCTGGATGGAAAGATGGATAGATAGATAGATATATGGCTCTTTTTGTAGCAGGAACTCCTTTGCATATTAGGCGACCCCCCCCCCCAATGTAGCCAATCCTCCAAGAGCTTACAG
>NW_015162559.1:8508-13621 GCF_001447785.1 Gekko japonicus | reverse complement strand
CGCTTCCCAGATGTGGCGGTGAGATCGCGCCCGGAAAATCCACCTATCTTCCATCTCTCTAGCGTGCCTAATGCTCCGTGTGACCGGGGCCTGAGAAGAGCTCTGTAAGCTCTTGGAGGATTGGCTACATTGGGGGTGTGTGGCCTAATATGCAAAGGAGTTCCTGCTACAAAAGGAGCCCTGAATTGCATGTGTGAAGGCACCAGTGTTTGGTTGCATCCAGGAAAGACCTGCAGTTCTCCTGGAATTAAAGTTGGTCTCCAGACTACAGAGATCAGTTTTCCCTGTCGGAAATGGCAGTTTCAGCAGGTGGACTGCAGGTCAGTCCCTGTTGACCTCCCTGCCTCCCTCACACTCCGTAGGGTTTTTCCCAGGGCAAGAGACACTAAGAGGTGGTTTGCCCGTGCCTACCTCTGCGTAGTAACCCTGGACTTCCTTGGTGGTCTCCTATTCAAGTACTCACCACCAGGGCTGACCCTGCTTCTCTTCCAAGATCTGGAGAGATTTTCTTTCCCTCCCTCTCCCAAAAGACTAGAACTAGGAGGCAATCTCAGGGGAATGCCTTGGCCTTCATGCCCAGTTTGTTGGTCCTGCAAGCAACTCTTTGACCACTGTGTGGAACAATCCTGGCCTAGAGAGCCAGTTTGGTGTTGTGGTTAAGTGCGCAGACTCTAATCTGGGAGAACCAGGTTTGATTCCCCACTCCTCCACTTGCACCTGGCTGGATGACCCTGGGCAAGCTATAGTTCTGACAAGAGCTGTCCTTGAAAAAGAGCAGTTTCTGTCAGAGTTCTCTCAGCCCCGCCTACCTCACAGGGTGTCTGTTGTGGGGAGGGGAAGGGAAAGGAGTTTGTAAGCCGCTCTGAGACACCTTTGGGTAGTGAAGGGCGGGGTATAAATCCAGTCTCCTCCTCCTCCTCCTCCTCCTCCTCCCTCTTCCTCTTCCTCCTCCTCCTCTTCTTCTTCTTCTTCTTCTTCTTCTTCTTCTTCTTCTTCTTCTTCTTCTTCTAGATGGACCACTGGTCTGATCCAGCAAAGTTCTTATTAAGACTTCGGTCATCACGTTGCACAGCTCCAGGATATTAGGAACTGCCATTTGTCAAAGTATATCTGGTCCTACGGTCTTGCACAAACCTTCTTTAATTTGGGGGTTCGCGCTTTCTGCATCCCGTACAACACAATACAAGGCGCAGGTTTGGCTGGGACCCAACCCAGTGGTCGTGTGGTATCCAGAGGTTTGTGCTGCTTGATCCAGCAGGGCTCTTCTGATGTTCCTACGCAGACAAGGCCTTATTTTTCTTCTTAATTCTTCTCCCCAGGACGATCACGCCCCCACCTTCGACCCCAGTTTCCGCCTGCCGGTCAGCAGAGCCTCAGCAGGCGAGGGCTACAATTGGCTAAAGGTTTCCTGCCAAAAGCAGGCAAATCGGAACCCCGTGCTTGCCGCCCATCCCTGGCTTGAATCCTGCTCGACCTGGTGTGCTTGTCTCACCTGAGGTTTCCAGACAAATCCTGCCCAAAGTTCTTTCCCCTGGTTCATCTGTGTTATCTGCAGGGCTCTTTTTGTAGAAAAAGCCCAGCAGGAACTCATTAGCATAATAGGCCACACCCAACAGCAGAAACTCATTAGCACATTAGGCCACACCCTCATGTTACCAGAAGTGTGCTCATCCGGCAAATCGGAACCCCGTGCTTGCCGCCCATCCCTGGCTTGAATCCTGCTCGACCTGGTGTGCTTGTCTCACCTGAGGTTTCCAGACAAATCCTGCCCAAAGTTCTTTCCCCTGGTTCATCTGTGTTATCTGCCTCATCTTGCCCCTTATAGATAGGGTGAACAAGGCTGTTTTTTTCTTTAATATAAAAAATAAAGGTTGTACTCTATTTTATAGGCGCTGGGAATGGTCTGTTTTGTTTTTTGTTATCCATAGGTAGTAAAACAATAGCCCAGTGTTTTCCATCTTCTGGTCTTAGCACCGGACCAAATGTGCTGAATAGATTTTCCTGAAGTTCTCACATACACAACACAGCACGAGCTATCAGCATCAGCCCTGGGATGTCAGAACCTTGCCAGATACTCAGGTTTTTGTGCCAAACACCTGCTTTTCCTTCTACACAGTTTTAGCTATTTGGACCATACACCAAGACACCGCCGAAATTCCCGGAGGAAACCAGACATTTTCCTGAAGCAGGGGAACCCCCCCCCCCAGCTTTTGAAAAGCTTACATTTCTCCTGCGATCTTTCCGTCCCCTAACAGGACGGTTGTCATATGGACGGAAAACAAAGAGGCCTTTGGCCTGTCTGGGCCACTCTGGGTTACCATCAGCTTTTGGGGAAAGTCATTTATTCCCTAGAGCGTCTAATAAACATAAAGCATGTGATAATTTTAGAACTTTTCAACACATGCCTGAATCTTATCTGTAAATCAAGCGAAGGGTTATTGGGAGAATAAGGAATTTGTTCGTGTATCTACAGCCAGGAGCGCCATCTTTACATGCGGGTTATAGCAAAATATCAATTTGTAATTTGACACACACACACACCCCAGCCCGAAGAAATGACGCTGGAGCTTTTTAGCAGTTCAGCCCTTGGCACTCAGTCAGTTGAGTCGACAGACTGCCGAGAGACCAAACGGTCTGAGCTCTGCTGGGACCGGCACAGGGCCAGTTCTGCAACGGTGAAGGAATCTCTTTGTGACACTGATATTCGGAAGGGGATTTAAAAGTTTTAATTTCAGAACATATTGGAATGAAGCCCTCGTGCTCAGAAAGTGAGCGCTGACATTTACCAGGCAGGGGTGGGATAGATATTGGAGGGCAGGCGGGGAGCCAAGATGGGGAACATCTGCAACTGTTTATCTACATGCAATGCTAGAACGACATCCTTTGAGAGCGACCCTAAGGAGGTCTACTGGGAATTTTACTCAGGTCTGTTCAGTGGGGCATACTCCCCCTGAAAAGAGGAAGAAGAGGCTGGATTTATACCCCGCCCTTCACTACCCGAAGGCGTCTCAGAGTGGCTTACAATCTCCCTTCCCTTCCTCTCCCCACAACAGACACCCTGTGAGGGAGGTGGGGTGGAGGGAGCTCTTTTGAGAACTGCCCTTGAGAGAACAGCTCTGAAAGAACTTGTGACTGGCCCAATGTCACACCAGCAGCTGCGAGTGGAGAAGTGGGGAAATCAAACCCGGTTTTCCCAGATTAGTGCCCGCGCTCCTAACCGCTGCACCAAACTGGCTCTGCACCCAAGAGGCCAATGATAGCCATTGCATTAACAATGTGGGGGATACATTTAAGGTGTAAAGTCAGAGAAAGCCAAAATGGGGAGTAAATTAGGCAGGGAAAGAAGTTTGTAAGCCACTCTGAGACACCTTTGGGTAGTGAAGGATGGAGTATAAATCCAATCTCTTCTTCTTCTTCTTCTTCTTCTTCTTCTTCTTCTTCTTCTTCTTCTTCTTCTTCTTCTTCTTCTTCTTCCAGGGGCCTAGTCCGGCCCCCGGGCCACACGTTTGACACCCCTGATCTAGAGGTATTTCCCAACCCAGAGCTGGGCCTGGCGACCCTGTTAGACCAGCCTGTCTTGCAGTGATACAGCGGCATAAATGTTGGTACAGGCCGTCCTTCATATTCCCAAATGTTATGCTTAGTGGTAAGTGCCTTGAAGTCACAGCCAACTTAAGGGGACCCCACAGGGTTTTCAGGGCAAGAGATTTCAGAGGTGGGTTGCTGCTGTTTGCCTCTGGATAGTGACCAGAGTTCCCTCTAAGCTGAGTTTGTGTGAGCTAGCACATGGTTTTTTAGCCTCCAGCTCACACATTTTTGTCCTGGCCCAGGAAGGAGGACTCCAGAGCAAACTCATTTATGCAGTGGCCAAATTGCTCACTCACAACTTTAATGCCAGTAGCTCACAAAGTAGATTTTTTGCTCACAAGACTCCACAGCTTAGAGGGAACATTGATAGTGACAAGGGGTATTTTGGGGCAGGAACGCAAAGGAACGGAGTTCTGGCTGGCTCCTAAATTGGCCACGCCCAGCAGAAACTCATTAGCATAATAGGCCACACCCAACAGCAGGAACTCATTAGGACTGGCTACATTAGGGGTCTGTGGCCTAACATGCAAAGGAGTTCTTGCTACAAAAAAGGCCCTGGGTTTTGACAACAAACAAGGTAAACAGAATAACAAGCAAAAGATCGGTGTGGCTGGATGACCACACTTCTGGTAACATGGGGGTGTGGCCTAATATGCTAATGAGCTGTGCCGCCAGGGGTGTGGCCCAATATGCTAATGAGTTTCTGCTGTCGGGTGTGGCCTATTATGCTAATGAGTTCCTGCTGGGCTTTTTCTACAAAAAGAGCCCTGAATTAGTGACGGTGCTTAGCTTTTGAGATCGGCTAAGATCAGGTTGGCCTGGGCCATCCAGATCTGGGCGCTGAAATGCATCCACAGCATGAGCACACGAAGCTGCAACTTATACTGAATCAGACCCTTCGTCTACTAGTATCATCTACTCAGACTGGCTGTGGCTCTCCAGGGTCTCGGGCAGAGGTCTTTCCCATCACCTGCTGCCAAATCTTTTAACTGGAGAGGCTGGGGAGAGGCTCTGCCAAGCAGAGGCTCTGCCACTGAGCCACAGCCAGGAACAACTTTGTTTTATAGCTAGGGGTTATGCTCGATATTAGGAGCTGCGGTGGCTCAAGTGGTGAAGACGCTGAACTGCAGGCTGTGGAAGGTCGGTAGTTCAGCAGTCCGAGACCCAAGTGTGCCACATGACGGAGAGAGCTCCCGTCTCTAGTTCCAGCTCCTGCCAACCTAGCAGTTCGAAAGCAAGAAATTGCAGGTAGATAAATAGGGACCACTTCGGTGGGAAGGTAACGGCGTTCCGTGCGCCTTGGTGTTTAGTCATGCCGGCCACATGACCACGGAAACGTCTTCGGACAGCGCTGGCTCTTCGGCTTTGAAACAGAGTTGAGCACCGCAACCCTAGAGTCGGACTCGACTTGCTTTCGAGCAAGGGAAACCTTTACCTTTATGCTCGATATCCCCAAGTATAAAACCAAATTTCAGCCTATTGTGGATGCATTTCATACCCAACTGTGCAGCTATCATGGTCGTTT
>NW_015162559.1:0-8401 GCF_001447785.1 Gekko japonicus | reverse complement strand
TTCCTGTCCAGGAGAAATGACTCTCAGCTGAGGAACAGTAATCTGTTAGGTTTGCATCCGGGAATGTTTAGCAACCTCAAAAGACAAGAGCTTCACACAGTCAGTGCCACAAAGGGCGGTGATTCAGAGTTTCCAGGAGTCGGATAACAGAATGACAACACATAAAACAGAAACCATCTGGGCCCCGGGGGTCCTCACGAGAGCAGACAGTTTCCCTGTTTGGTTACTGGCCATCGTTGTATGTGAATAGGGCAGCCTGCTCCAGGTTGGGCAATTCTGGACATTTGGGGGATAACCAAATTTGGGGGGACCTTATTTACCATCAGCAAAATGCCTCCTGTTTGGAGTGGTGATGCAGACAAGCATGAGAGACAGCCAGGCCCATAGCTGTGCAGGACATATGGGGGAGTGCCCCCTCCACGAAGTGTGTTATGTGCCCTAATACTGAATTCCCAGCCTTAATTTTTTTGGGGGGAGGACCCGCTGTAAGTCTCATGACCTTTGAGTTGTGGAGATATAAAGGGAAATATGCATGTGGTTTTTGTTCCGGTTGGCTGGAATGGAAGGGGGGAGGGGCAAGCTGCAAAGTGGGCAGAGCCAGGGTGGTTTTAAAAACAGTGACGTAACGCTGTCACCTGACAGCAACCCCCATCCTCCCCCACCCCACCCCAGTTCCCAGCAATTGCTAGTAGGGTTGCCAAGTCCATCTTCCACCCCCAGCGGGGGACTTTGGGGGCGTTCCTGGAGGGGGCGGGGCATCCCCGACGTGATGACGTCACATTGGGGACGTCCACCGCCGCCGACCCCGTGTGACAGATCTCCAGAAACGGCAGTTCCCTGCACTTAAAGGAGCCGGCGTTTCCCTTTTAAATGCAGGAGCCGGCGTTTCCCCTTTAAGAGCAGCTGTGTTTCCCTTTTAAGAGCACGAAGCTGGCATTTCCCTGCAAGCTTGCGGAGATTGGGCTTGGGAGGAAACACGGGTTCCACACACTTAAAGAGAGAGAGATAGGTGGCTGTGGGTGTTGGGGGCGGGGCTTCCCCGCCGGGCCATCTGGCCTCCGGTGGGTAGACCCCCCCAAAAAATGGGGGACCCCTGGCAAACCGGGGGGGTTGGCAACCCTAATTGCTAGTCCCAGGCTTGTGGTCGCGTCAAGAGGGCTCCCGGAATTATACCTGATTCTTTTTTTTTTAATTTTTAAAATTCATTTTAAAATAATTTTTGTTCCGGTTCGCTGGAATGGAAGGGGGAGGGGCAAGCTGCAACGTGGGCAGAGCCAGGGTGGTTTTAAAAACAGTGACGGAACGCTGTCACCTGACAGCAACCCCCATCCTCCCCCACCCCACCCCAGTTCCCAGCAATTGCTAGCCCCAGGCTTGTGGTCGCGTCAAGAGAGCTCCCGGAATTATACCTGATTCCCCAGGCAACAAAGATAAATTCCCCTGGAGGAAAGGGCAGCTTTGGAGGATTGATTCGATGGAATCATATCCTCACTGAAATCCTTCCCCTCCCCAGATCCCACCTTCTCCGGGCTCGGCCCCCAAAACTCCAGGAATTTCCCAAACTGAGAGCTGGCAGCCCTAAACTCCAGGATTTGCAGCATCCTGTGTTTGCCTCAGACTCGGTGCAGTAAAGTTTGCTGCCATGGAGATGCGGCTAAAAAAGACATGGAAAAAAGTGCAACAAACATGAGCAAGAAGTCCCAGGTGCCACCGCTTTCTCTGCCATGCCCACCATGTGCCCCTAGTGGCCGCAGTGCAGAGCTGCACGGCAAGTAAAATAAATTCAAATGCTGCATTTAGGCAGAATTGAAGCTCGTGGAGAATCGGTTGACTCCCTTCTGAATTATTTTCTCTGATAAATTACTGGTGTCCCTAACTGCATCGCTGGAGTATCATGGAGGCCAGAACTAGGTCTCAGATCCTTTGAAGCTCGGATCTGGACCACAACCTTTAGATTCTGGGTCAAGATTTTAATTCTCCACGGAGTCAAATGGGTATTTGCAGACTCATACCAACGTCCGTGGACCAAATTGGTTGAAAGTTGTATTTGGACTCTAGGAATCTCCCCTCATGATCTGAGAGGACAAGGGCCTTCAGCAGCTCTCTTGCCAATCTTATGCTGTCTGGAAAAATTGGATACTAGAAGTACCACGATAAGAGCGAGTATGCTCACCTTTATATTTAGGTTTAATGTTACTCTTCCAGCCTATTTTGATTTCCTGACAGTTCCATGCTACAGACATTTATGCTGGCTAGATTGAATGCTATTCCATCAGGAGAGCTATTGGGATGCCTAAATAAGGTGCCTTACTCTGAGGGACTGCCAGTGCAATTCTGGCCAAATAGACACTCTTCAACATTGTCTATTCGAACTTCCGGTTTTGGCGCGTCGATGGCAGGCACGCTTCTCCAAACCTCCGGAGAGAGCGGCCCGTGACCTGGCAGCAGGGAGGGGGTCCGGACGATTCTGGACTCCCCCAGGAGCCCTTGCAGGGGGCTTTCAGCCTGAGGCACTTGAGGTGCCTCTCTCAAGGCCGAGGCCGAGGAATCGAGCCTCCTCCTTGCCCCTATAGGTTCCGCTGCCATGGCACCATTTCTGGCATGAGACGAACACACTGGACCAGCGAGCAATAGACCGGGCTAAAAGAAGATGTTCTCTTACCTGGAAAAGCGGATTGTGAGTAAGATGCTAGCCCAGATGCCCCCAATGAAAAAGCGGAGGAGGGGAGGTCACCCACCCCTTGAAAATGATAAGCAAGATCTAAAGGCGAGCCAGAGGGGGCAGAAAGTGGCAGCATTTGAGCGGACTGCTGATTCTAAGTAGCATAATGCAAGTGCACCTTGGTGTTTAGTCATGCCGGCCACATGACCACGGAAACGTCTTCGGACAGCGCTGGCTCTTCAGCTTTTAAACGGAGATGAGCACTGCAACCCTAGAGTCGGATTCGACTGGCTTTCGAGCAAGGGAACCTTTACCTTTACCTTTTTACTTTTAGAATAGTATGCAGTATGCATACTAGTACTTTTAGTACTTTCTGTAGCTGTACTTTTAGAATAGTATGCAGTATGCAATTAAAAATATATTAAAAATATATTTTAAAAAACATTGTCTATTCGGCTGTCATTTGCTTAATGATGGAAGAGATAGTTGGATAAGGCCCTATATCCAGGACTTTATGTGTGAACTGGATAATTTGAGGCTCTTCTTCGTAGTCTCTGTGCAGTTCCACACATGGGTTCTGTACCTGCACTCAAACCCGACCTTGGAGAACTACAAGAGCTAGCCTCTAGAACTGGTGCACTTCCTTCCCACACTCTGGGGAGCACACCCCAACTGTACATGTCTGGAGCGGGAAAGCAAACGCCCTCCCACTCAGTTTCTTCTCGACCGCCACGCTGATCAGACCTACCTTGCTGCGCTTCTCTACTAGCTGCCTCTCCGGCCTTCTTTCCTTCTCCCTCTCCTTTTGTTTTCCCTATTCTTTATTGTCTTGTCTTCATCCCATCATCAGTTTGGTGTAGTGGTTAAGTGTGCGGACTCTAATCTGGGAGAACCGGGTTTGATTCCCCACTCCTCCACTCACACCTGCTGATGTGACCTTGGGTCAATCACAAGCTCTGGCACAGCTGTCCTTGAAAAAGAGCAGTTTCTGTCAAGAGCTCTCTCAGCCCCACCCACCTCACAGGGTGTCTGTTGTGGGGAGGGGAAGGGAAAGGAGTTTGTAAGCCGCTCTGAGACACCTTTGGGCAGTGAAGGGCGGGGTATAAATCCAATCTCCTCCTCCTCCTCCTCTTCTACAAAACCCCCCCCCAAACAATTTCCTCTGTGAGTTTTCTTCTTCGTCAACCGTCCCCCCACCCCTTCTTCCCCCCGGCCGTCGTCAGTGGCACATGGAAGGGAAGACCCGTTTCAAACATTGTCGAAATTGTGAGGGGAAGATCCCTACCATGGACGGTCACTCACTCTGCCTTTTCTGCCTGGGCGAGACCCACAAGCCGGACTCCTGTGCCCATTACAGCAACTTTACCAAACAGGCTCGAAAGAACAGAGCCGCAAGGCTGAAAAGCCAACTCCTTGAGGCCTTCTCATGCCCTGTGATGTCCCAATCCTCGAGCTCTAGAGCCTCGTCCCCTCCTCCACCTCAGAGGGGAGAATTCGGCTAAGTCGGCAGCATCTTTGGCCTCGACAGCCTCGAAGCATAAGACTGACGAACAGTTCAAAGGACCCTCGACTCCATCTTCGGATGCACTGAAACTGAAGAAGTCTCACAAGTCGAAAGACTATTCGGTACCGACACCCTCAATGGTCCCAAAGTTGACCCCGGTCTCAGCACAGCCTTCAGAGACTACAGTTCTGGACACACATGACTCCACCCTCATAATCACACTGCCTTCAACTCCGTCTACCGTGGCAGCCCCCCTTACACAGGTGGTGCATATTCCGTCTTGGTCTCCATCCATGTGCGGCTACATGCCACTAGACTTCCTCGAAGCTGACCCTGCACGCCAGGACAGACCCTCACAACCCACTGAGATGCTTCAGATGTCCGCTCAACGTCGGTTTTGTCAGAGCGGATCCCGATCATGGAGTCGAGACGGCCTCCATTATGCTCCAGCCTCCTATGCAGTCCTCTATGAGGGCTATGCTAGATACTTGTCGGATTTGAGGTCCCCCTCTCTGAGGGAACATTTCCTCCGACCCCGGCGGGAGCGTTACACCCTGTTCTTTTCAGTGGCGGCTCCTATCTGGTGGAACGAGCTCCCGGAGGAGATCAGGGCCCTGTGGGACCTTGTGCAGTTCCGCAGGGCCTGTAAGATGGAGCTCTTCCGCCGGACTTTTGAGTAGGAGCCGCCACTGCCACCACCACCACCGCTCTACCACAGAGCGAGACTGCCGGAGGGCCGGGTAATATCTGTTTGTGGCCCTAGCCCTCCCCTCCTGTTATACAAAACGTTAGGAGTTTTCTATTTGTGCATCTGATAGAACTGAATTTTAATTGTTTTAGTTTTTATATATTGTATGCACTTTGTGCCTTATGTAAGCTGCCCTGAGCCCGTTTGCGGGGAGGGCGGGGTATAAATATAATAAATAAATAAATAAATAAATAAATAAATAAATAATTCATACCATCCTGTTCTTCATCCCAAGATCGAGATCGTTATTCGCTTCCTTACTCGCTGTACCTTTCGGAGGAGTTCTTTGTCAGAATCACTAAGCAGTCTTTACCTGATTGGCTACTACTTGTATATAAGTGTTCATACATTGTGCAGAGTATCTTCCTACCGATGTACCTGTATATGGCGAAGCGCTCTGTCGGTGCGTCTCTTGATGTATATAGCTTGTGTAAATAAATCTGTATATAGTTTTACGCAAAACTGTTTGGACTGTTACTTCGCTGGATACTTCTAGCCACCCTAATGCCACTTGTGTGGGCAGGCACGCTACATCGACACCCCACTGCTGGCATCTCTCACAGGTGTATTGTCTCCCTTTGGGACTTGCTACCAGCGGTCGGAAGAAACTGAGTGGGAGGGCGTTTCCTTCCCCGCTCCAGACATGCGCAGTGGGTGTCTGCTTCCCAGAGCGCGGGAAGGAAGCACACCAGTTCTAGAGGCTAGCTCTTGTAGTTCTCCGAGGTCAAGTTCGAGCTCAGGTGCAGAACCCATGTGTGGGACTGCACAGGTGACCACTCGAAGATCATCAGTTACAGGTAAGCAACCTGTTTTGTTTCTTTTAGTGGGGTGGATTTTGCTATTACATTGGCAGTTGCCAATTGCCCATTTTCTCTAGGTGATCTCCAGCCACCACCTGGGGGTTGGCCACTCTGTTCCCAGGGCCCTCAGACTGATTCGGGAACCCCAGGATTCCCCCCCACCCCAGCAGTTCTGTTTCTCACTGGCCCTTCTGCTTCTGCTTCTTGCTTGTATTGTGCATTGCCTCTTTAAAGGGCAGACCCAGAAAGTCTCAGTGTCTGCAGGCTTTCGAAGGAGAATGGGAGTCGAAATATAAGTTTCACTTTCGTTTCTAGTACCCAGGCAGCCCTTAGTGGGTCTGCCTGTGCTGTCACTCAGTTCCAGGACAGGACAGGTCTGAGACAAGATGAGACTCCCCTGGATTAACCATTTATTAATCTCCCCCCCCCCTTCTAGGCAAGTTGTCTCCTTTGGATTCCCCAGTACTGTTAGGAATGAGCTGTTGAGCCAGAAGAAGCTGGGTTTCTGTGGCTGCGATGGGATTGTCAGAGTTCCCCTGGCCACCGGAGGGGGTGGATGGGGGGGGTAAGGTTGCCAGATCCAGGCTGGGAAACTCCTGGAGATTTGGGCATGGAGCTGGGGGGGGGGAGTACGGACCACAGTGGGGTCCAGTGCCACAGAGTCCACCCTCCAGAGCATCCATTTACTCAAGTGGACCCATGGTTGCCAGCCTTCAGGTGGCACCTGGAGATCTTCTGCTATTACAATCGAGCACCAGGCGAACCAAGATCAGTTCCCCTGGAGAAAAAGGGCTGCCTTGGAGGGTGGACTCCCGTGGCATTACAACCTGCCGAGGTCCCTCCTCTCCCCCAACCCCACGCTCTCCCGGCTCCACCCCCCCAAAAAAAATCTACAGGTATTTTCCAACACAGATCTGGCAAGCCCAAGTGGAACTGATCTTTGTAGTCTGGAGAGGAGCCGTAATTCTGGGTGGGTCCTCCAGTCCCACCGGGAGGCTGCATGCCTCTGCTGAGCAATAGAGTCGGCCCTGGGCTTTTTAAATGTCCACAGTGGCTGCACTGGCAGAAAACTGGAGTGGGATTTATACCGTTTTGGGGTTGCCTCCTCTGTAGCTTGGGAGGGGGGTGCCCAGGGCTATTTTTTGGGCAGGGACGCACAGGAATGGAGTTCCGGCTGGCTCCCGAGTTGGAACTCATTAGCATAGTAGGCCACACCCAACAGCAGAAACTCATTAGGATTGGCTACATTAGGGGTGTGTGGCCTAACATGCAAAGGAGTTCCTGCTACAAAAAAAGCCCTGGGTTTGGACAAC
Source organism: Gekko japonicus (assembly GCF_001447785.1). Lineage (NCBI taxonomy): Eukaryota > Metazoa > Chordata > Lepidosauria > Squamata > Gekkonidae > Gekko > Gekko japonicus. Next base: position 1,374 of record NW_015162559.1, on the reverse strand, counting down.
AAGCAAAGTCAACAGAATAAGAAGCAAAAGGTGGGTGTGGCTGGATGACCACACTTCTGGTGACATGGGGGTGTGGCCTAATGTGCTAATGAGCTGCTCTCAGGGTGTGGCCTAATATGCTAATGGGTTTCTGCTGTTAGGTGTGGCCTATTATGCTAATGAGTTCCTGCTGGACTTTTTCTACAAAAAGAGCCCTGGGGGTGCCTAAGGATTAGGTGGAGCCCTGAGGGTGGTGGCCGAAGCAGAAGAACAGATGGCCAGTTTCATTGAGCCTGGTTTTAATCACTGGGTGGTGAAAGGGATGTGTGCCTCTGAGCATGTGCAGAATCGCCTTTTACTCAACAGTGAATAATCACTGTCAAGTCTCCCCCCCCATGGGATTAGGGCTAGAGCAGGGGTCGTGCCCGTGGGCACCCATCAGCAGTTTTTTTGGCACCTGCCAGTGTCTTTTCGGAAGCGGGCGGGGCCAAGTGGATCTTTTGCCCAACAAGGCTTCTGATTGGCCATTGGAGATTTGACTGGCTGTGCAGATTTTTTAAAAAATGTTGTTTGGGCAGAAGCTGCCGTCACCAGCACAAGGATTTTCAGTGTGTGACTAAAAACTCAGCTGCAGCAGATATTTTGTGGCCGGCCCCGCCTTCTGCAGCAGCCATTGTTCGCTGGCTCCGCCTCTGGTGGCAACCATTTTGTTGCTTTGCCCACTGCGCTGTTTCAGAATCCCCAAGGTTGCCTGCAGGCTCAAAAATATATTGGGGACCTCTGGGCTGCTGAAGAGCCATAATGCTCCGGCAGGTTCAAATTCCAGAATGCCTCTCTGCCAAAAAGGAAATTCTTCGCTGCAGAAGGCCAAAAGGACTGAGGGGGCATTAATATCCAGGCCTAGACAAATTTGAGCCAAGAACAACAACTCTCTTCTCTGAATGTCAATGTTGCAAATACTCTGCACATGTTTTTATTTTATTGCCCCGTAACCATCCACATCTGCTTACCTCGCATTTGGGAATAATTTCTAGGTTGAAGGAAATAATTTTCAGGCAGGTGTACTTCAGGAATCTTCCCTTGCAGTAATTAAGGTACTGATTAATTGTTGTTTCTCCCACCTCCGGCTTTCCCAGCACAGTTTTGAATCCTAGTTCAGTCTTACGCCCTGAAGATTGTCAGCATACTTATTAAACTCAAAGGTCCCCAACACAGACACCTTTCCTGGGCGCATCTAATTAAACAGAACTTCTGCTTGAAATGTTGAAGAGGCGCTCTTAGAGTTATACATGACCTTGCTTCCTGCCATTTTGTGGTTTTCTCCGCCTCGTGCAGCAGCCATTTTGTGTTTGTGCTTTTGCCAGCATGTGTCAGAATTCCAAATGTACCTGAAGG
>NW_015162558.1:218739-231063 GCF_001447785.1 Gekko japonicus | reverse complement strand
ATTTCTGAACCAAAGCTCAGATCAGCTTGTCTTTCATTGCTCACTACCAGCTCGAGAGCACAACTGAGCAGTTTTGCAGCTGTACAGGGAACTGTGGTGGTGGAACTTAATTTCTTCCTGCCTTGAGGCCGCTTTTGCACCTAACACAGTAAGTGAAATTGATTCCCCCCCCCCCGAGGGTCACAACTGGGTACATGTTCCTAGGTGGTGGTGAAAGTTACAACACCCATGGCACTTCATGAAAGCACTGCATATTCAGAAAGCTTGGCAGAATTAATGTTGATGTGTGTCAGACAGACTCAGATGAACAATAAATGATAAGCCTTTAAAAATGTACAGTATTTATTTATACAGGATTGGCTGTTTTTCATAATTTACGTGCAGGCAGCAGTAGCAACCAGGGCAGAGGGTTTTACTGTGTGCTGTGCATGACCCTCAGGAAGTGAAAAAGCTTACAAGCAACCTGTCACGCTCGGGCTGGAGGGAGGGGTCGACTTGGCCGTGGATAGGATCCAGGTTTTTTAGCTGAACGATGGTCGGTCAGGTTTGCCTCAGAATTGTTGCTGGTCGAGTTAAATGCACTCGTCCACAACGGTGGTGGTTCGATAGACGAGTCCGAGTGGATCCGGCTCCCTCCTCTCTGTCGGTTCTCGAACCTCCACCTCCTCCTCCCTGGCTTCACCTGTCTCTACCCTTTATTTGTTCAGCATCAACCCCCTGTCCACCCACTACCCACTTCTTAAAGCAACCAAGCCACCAGCCTGGACTCCAGTGGATGTTGGTCCCGTTCCCCCATGCACCAACCCCGCCTCCAGCGGTCGTGACCCTGACATCCCGCCCAATCAGCCCCGCATCCTCGCCCATCCTCCTTTCTTGGGGGTCTCACCCCTCTGTGGACGTAGGGCCAGTATTCCGGGACCTCCTGGGAAGGGTCTAGGGCTGGGTTCCACCTGCTGGCGAGTGCTGACAGGGTGGATTCCTGCATAGTCGTGTGTGTGTGTGTGTGCGTGTGTGTTTGGCATCGCCCTCCTGACACAACCCCAAACTGCCCACCAAACCACCACCTCCCTGTTCATGATGGATGAGCCAGGCATGAGCTGAACTGAGTGCCTGAGCCAACCCTAGGCTTATCAGCAAATTTGGGTTTGCCTCTGCATAATGGGCCATGGAATGGCCATGAAATAAAGCCTGTTGCTCAGGAATGCTACACATTATACATAAGGAACATTGAAAATAAAATATAAATTAGCGTGAGATTCCTGTGTTTTCTCCTGGGACGGGGCCAAGTAGTGTGAAGTCACTTTGTACACAGGTCCCCCAAAAGCACCATAAATTTAGATGTGGCTCTCACTTCAGGATAGTTTGACCGGGTCAAATCAATCAATAAAAGAGAAAATGTATCTCTCAAGTAAAAAGGTGCTTGTGATTAGTCAGACGGAAGATTTCTTTTAAAATTCTTACATTTTTAAATAAATAAACTTACCCAAAACAGAATTACAGCCTTCTAAGCCCACTGAAGTCAAGGGGGTCAAAAGAGTATAAATCTGCTTTGCATTGAATCTTTAGCTGGCAATTGAAGCATGTCTTGGAAGAGAACATTCTACCTTCTTTCTCACAGTCATGGAGGTGAGAATGCTCATTTGACGGTGACACCTCTTGTGACACAAATGTCACTCGCAAAGGAGAAAAGTATGCTTCCCCCCCTGAAACAGTGTTGTTTTGTTCTCAGGGAAATATATGCATAATTGCTTATTGTACAAGCATTTAATGGTACGTGATAGGCTGTATTCTGCTGTTTCTCCAGTGCTCCATTTTGTTGTGCATACATTGATTTCCTCCCCCACCCTCACCCTGCTTTTTTTTATTGTCGTTTAAAATCCCATCACAACCTGGGACCCACCTGTCCTGGTACAGACCATACACACCCTTAAATCCGCTCTACAATCTCTTTAGTTAACAAATTGATGAACAAACTGACTTCAGTTAACAAACGGACTAAAGTTCATGTGATCAATCCACAAAAGTTTCTTCAGTTAGGTAACCACCCGAAACAAATATGCAAACAAAAAAAATCCCCTTCTGCCTGCTTCATCCCAGTCTTCTTCCCTGCTAACTGGGATCAAGCAATGCAAATGAAAGAGGAAGGATGAATTTGCATGTTGAAATATCTGGGCTGAAAAGTGCAAATGCTGCTGCTTGAGAAGGAAGCTGGCCTGCCTGGAATGAGAATTTTCGATGGGTGATGTGAGGCAAAGAGCCCCTGACCTCCCCTCAGGTTAACTTGAGCAGTAACAGGCCTAGTTCATCCTGCAGGTGCTGTTAATTGGTTTCTTGGCCTATACAGTTCTTATCATCTTCAAGGAAAGAGATGGAGGTGGCATGATTAACTTCCCATGAGAACCTGCTGCCTGTGTGATGAGGTAATCTTCTAGAGGCTTCTTCAGAGAGTGTGTCCTAATTGGATGTTATCCTCACCTGACATTGCCAGGCCAAAAACTATAATTCTGCTTAGGTCCAAAAGAAAGGAGGCTAGCTGAGGCCTAAACTATGTCCTGCTCTAACCGCAATTGCTAGCCTATGGGTTCTCAGCATCCGCTTGACTCCACTTTCCACCACCTCCACCAGTAAGGTTGCTGTCCTGCTGCTGCGCCTATTAACAGCTAACTAAACTCTACAAAGCCCTCAGGTTGTGACTGGGTTGGCCGTGAGAACTTACAATTAGACATTCAACACAAGTTCCCACTGAGGGCCCCGCTCTACATATAGGTTTCCTCAGTGGGGCAAACAGTGATTTCTGAGGGCCTCCAGGAACGCCCCCAAAGTCCCTCGCTGGGGGTGGAAGATGGACTTGGCAACCCTAGATGCAGCGGGGAAGGCATAGGTACGCTTTTCCCCATGCACCACAGTCCTGATCAATGTTCCCTCTAAGCTGTGGAGTCTTGTGAGCAAAAATTCTACTTTGTGAGCTACTAGCATGAAAGTTGTGAGTGAGCAATTTGGCTACTGCATAAATTAGTTGCTTTGGAGCCCTCCTTCCTGAGCTAAGACAAAAATGTGTGAGCCGGAGGCTAAAAAACTGTGAGCTAGCTCACACTAACTCAGCTTAAAGGGAACACTGGTCCTGATCCAAATCAGGCCCCCATGCACTCGGAAATTGAGTTCCCTGCATGGAACTCGCAACGCACGTCTGCTAGTGCAGAACAGGGGAGGGCACAAGGAACATGTAATGTGAAGTTAGGCCTTCTGAGGGCCTAACTATACAACAGATGTGATGTGCGCCTGGTTGAGGGTCTCCCAACCCAACTCAGTCAAATGTAACACTGAGGGACTTACAGACTGCTGCATTGCTCAGTGTGGTTCTGACCATGTTGGGTGTGTGTGTGTGTTTCTACCTTCCTTCCATCACTGTTTTCCACAGCGCAATAATCATGGGGCAGGGAGGACCTGTTTGCACTTTCCTCATCTGGAGATCCCCTAGTCTAGTTACAGTGAAATGCGTAGGGGCATTTTAGTATTCTATCAACACACTTTCCCTTTCCCACTACACTACTGGCATTTGTCTCTGCCTCCTTTTGTCTCAATTCCAGGTAGGCTTGCCAGCCTCCAAGTGGGGCCCGGAGATCTCCCAGAAAAACAAACAATCTCCAGACTACAAACATCAGTTCCCCTGGAGAAAGTGGCTGCTTCGGAGAGTAGACTGTCTGGCTGCATAGACCCCTGCTGAGGTACCCTGCCCTCCCAAGGCTCCATCCCCAAAACCCCAGGAATTTCTCAACCCAGAGCTGGCACCCCTAGGCATGCACCTGGCCAAGGTAGCAGGGAGAGTCCTGACTTCTTGGAGCTACTCTCTGCAACACTAAGCACACTGATATTGCTTAGGGTTAAAAAGGTAAAGGTAAAGGTTTCCTTTGCTCGAAAGCCAGTTGAATCCGACTCTAGGGTTGCGGTGCTCATCTCCGCTTCAAAGCCGAAGAGCCAGCGCTGTCCAAAGACGTTTCCGTGGTCATGTGGCCGGCATGACTAAACACCAAGGCGCACGGAATGCTGTTACCTTCCCACCGAAGTGGTACCTATTGATCTACTTGCAGTTTCTTGCTTTCGAACTGCTAGGTTGGCAGGAGCTGGAACTAGAGACGGGAGCTCACTCCGTCATGCGCGGGGCTCGAACTGCTGAACTACCGACCTTTCACAGCCTGCAGTTCAGTGTCTTAACCACTTGAGCCACCAACCTCCAGATGGGGCCCGGCATTCTCCCATAATAACAATTTATCTCCAGACTACAGAGATCAGTTAACCTGGAGGAAAATGGCCGCTTTGGAGGGTGGACCGTATAGCATCACATCCCCACTGAGCTCCCCACCATAGGCAGTGCCCCCAAATTTCCAGAAATGTCGCATGCATCTGGTAACCCTAATTTAGGGCTATAGCGGGGTTGCCGATCTCCAGGTGGGGCCTGGAGATCTCCCAACAGATCTCCAGATGACAGAGATCCGTGCCCCTGGAGAAAATGGCAGCAGTGGAGGGTCAATCCTATGGCATCTTATAACCCTCCAAAGTCCTCCCCCCCACCCAACCCCACCCTCCCCAGGATCCACCCTGAAATCTCCAGGAACTTCCCACCCCAGAGTAGGCAACACTGGGCTAAAGATAAAGGTTCCCTTGCTCGAAATCCAGTCGAATCCGACTCTAGGGTTGTGGTGCTTATCTCCGTTTCAAAGCCAAAGAGCCAGCACTGTCTGAAGACGTTTCCGTGGTCATGTGGCAACGCGCACGGAACGCTGTTACCTTCCCACCGAAGTGGTCCCTATTTATCTCCTTGCAATTTCTTGCTTTTGAACTGCTAGGTTGGCAGGAGCTGGAACTAGAGACGGGAGCTCACTCCGTCTTGCGGCACCCGGGTCTCAAACTGCTGAACTACTGACCTTCCACAGCCTGCAGTTCAGTGTCTTAACCACTTGAGCCACCGCAGCTCCTGGGCTACAGAAATAGCAAATAAATAATCACGTGGAGATTAGACAATAAGTAGCTAGAAACGTTTGTGCAACGGTGAAGAGGAACTGAGGAAACTGTAGAGCGTGTTTATATGTGAAGTTCACACAGCACTGTCAGGTGGCTTTGCTGAAAGCCACTTCCAGTTCCCCAGGGTGCACAGTTAATGGAGGCAACCTATCCCCCACAGCAAATATCCTGTGCCTTCAATGGCTACAGAGTGGAAGAAATTTGACAGATGAAGCTCCTCTCATCGCCACACATCCACATTTAAGAAAAGTATATTCTGTTTCTTGGAATATGCCACCTACAGCCTTCTCCATAACACCACATCTCCAAGCCTTGAAAAGCTTTGCCAGCTGACTTCTGAACACCAGGCTGCTGTTAAGAAGCACAAGAGCAGATGATGCGAGTGGATATTCTTTAATCAGTTAGCAACTCTTAAGTAGGCTTCAAACCTACCCTTCCATCTAGGCCTCAAGCATACCTATAAAACGGATCCCTTATCCCAAATGTATTTAGAAGAAGAGTTGGTTTTTATATCCCGCTTTTCTCTACTCTAAGGAGTCTCAAAGAGGCTTACAATCCCCTTCCCTTCCTCTTCCCCCAACAGGCACCTTGTGAGGCAGGTGGGGCTGAGTGAGTTTCTGAGAGAATTGTGACTGGCCCAAGGTCACGCAGCAGGCTTCATGTGGGGGAGGAGGGAGGAATTAAACTTTGTTCTCCAGATGAGAGTCTCTTAACCACTACACCACACTGGCTTACCACTACTTACCACATCTGAATTCCACCCTGCACTGCAGAGAACTTGTCACACAACCCAGTGAAGCAGGGGGAGTCAACAATGCTAAGGTCACAATTTCACATTGACTTTGCTAACATGCTTTAGGGGCAGGCCTCCTTGACAGTGGGTAAAGGTAAAGGTAAAGGTTCCTTTGCCCGAAAGCCAGTCGAGTCCAACTCTAGGGTTGCGGTGCTCATCTCCGTTTCCAAGCCGAAGAGCCAGCGCTGTCCGAAGACGTTTCCGTGGTCATGTGGCCGGCATGACTAAACACCAAGGCGCACGGAACGCTGTTACCTTCCCACCAAAGTGGTACCTATTTATCTACTTGCAATTTCTTGCTTTCGAACTGCTAGGTTGGCAGGAGCTGGAACTAGAGACGGGAGCTCACTCCGTCATGCGGCACACTCGGGTCTCGAACTGCTGAACTACCGACTTTCCACAGCCTGCAGTTCAGCGTCTTAACCACTTGAGTCACCGCAGTTCCTTTGACAGTGGTTGGCCTATTCCAAATGTCTGGAAATTATTCCTGTGTCATCGCTGACACCTGAAGTCATGTCAAAGTCTTGCATCAAGTCTTCACACACGAACCCCGGTTCACACTAAAATAATTTCCCATATCCTCGTTGGTCGTATGATGTCAGCCTCCTCCTGTTCAGCCACAAGTGGCCAGGCAGAGCGGATGGGCAGAACAACGCATTAAAGTCTGATACCGCTCTTGCAAGTTTCCTTTTGGCACGTCATGACAGGGTGGAGTCTGTTGAGCGGTTATAATGAATAGGGCTGCCCATTCTGGGTTGGGAAATACCTGGAGATCTTGGAGGCGGAGCCTGAGGAGGGCGGGATTTGGGGAGGGGAGGGACTTCAATGGGCTGTAAGGCCACAGAGTCCACCTTCTAAAGCGGCCCTCTCCTCCATGATCTCTGTCACCTAGAGATCATCAATTGTAATCCCAGGAGATCTCCAGTCACCACCTGGAGGCTGGTAACCCTAGTTAATGAACAGGAGGCTAACAACTCTGGAGAGCCAGTTTGGTGTAGTGGTTAAGTGTGCAGACTCTAATCTGGGAGAACCGGGTTTGATTCCCCACTCCTCCACTTGCACCTGCTGATGTGACCTTGGGTCAGTCACAAGCTCTGGCACAGCTGTTCCTGAAAGAGCAGTTTGTGTCAGAGTTCTCTCAGCCCCACCCACCTCACAGGGTGTCTGTTGTGGGGAGGGGAAGGGAAAGAAGTTTGTAAGCCGCTCTGAGACACCTTTGGGTAGTGAAGGGTGGGGTATAAATCCAATCTCCTCTTCTTCTTCTAGACTGTGTGCGACATGACCTGAGGACTGACCAGAGAATGCTGATGACCACTGCCACAGGAGGAGGAGAGGAGGAGATTGAATTTATACCCCGCCCTCCACTCGGAGTCTCAGAGGCCCTTCCCCTCCCCGCAACAGGCACCCTGTGAGGAAGGAGGCACTGAGAGAGCTCTGAGAGAATTGCTCGAGAGAACAGCTCTGCAAGAACTGTGGCTGACCCAAGGTCACCCAGCAGCTGCACGTGAAGGAGTGAGGAATCAAACCCAGTTCCCCCGGATTAGAGTCCGTGCACTTAACCACGACACTAAACTGGTGGAGTAAGAAGTCTCCTGCATGTATTTGCCCCAGATGAAACTATTTCAGGAACCATGGATCTGGCAAGCTGCAGGGCCACTGTCCGAAGGGACTGAGACAGCAGGTGACCATCTGCTCCACTGACATGTGGATCAGATGAGGAGTCGTATACCTGGCTCTACGCCTTTCTCTGCGAGTGCTAGTGAAGGCCCAGCCGCAGGGAGTGTTGAGTCAATGCATGCTGAGGAATCCAGCTGAGGACTTATTAAGCTGCCGGACACAGACCCCAAAGAGCCACAGCCTGCTGAGGCATCAACTACCCCTCTGTCAGCCTGGGTCGGCAAAGCCCATCTCCGGTCTTTTCAAGGCTGAGTTAGGAGAAAGGGGAGTCCTGTATTGGTCCTCCTGGCTTACCATACTACAAAGTGCTGGACTTCAGCCACTTAGCAACAGCATTTTCAGTCTGCACATTTAACTCAGTAGGCTCTTGCTAGCAGCCAGTTCACTTGCAGATGGCCTCCTCTCCATGATTCTTAACAGAACTCAAGCAAACATGCAGGGATTTATCCCATTTTAGTTTCACAACAACTTTGTGCGGTAGGCTTGGCTGAAAGACAATAGCCTTGCACAGATGTTCTAAATGGATAAAGGTAAAGGTTCCCTTGCTCGAAAGCCAGTCAAGTCCGACTCTAGCGTTGCGGTGCTCATCTCCGTTTCAAAGCCGAAGAGCCAGCGCTGTCCGAAGACGTTTCCGTGGTCATGTGGCCAGCATGACTAAACACCAAGGCACACGGAACGCTGTTACCTTCCCACCGAAGTGGTACCTATTTATCTCCTTGCAATTTCTTGCTTTCGAACTGCTAGGTTGGCAGGAGCTGGAACTAGAGACAGGAGCTCACTCCGTCATGCGGCACACTCGGGTCTCGAACTGCTGAACTACCGACCTTCCAGAGCCTGCAGTTCAGCGTCTTAACCACTTGAGCCACCGCAGCTCCTTCTAAATGGATACAAGGCATATATAATGGTCGTTAGGGTTCACACTTGCTTTGCTCCCTCACTGTGCTTGACTTCCATGCATTCTGAGGTTCCATCTGGCACAGGAGTATAAGCAGATATACCCCAATATATGTAGGCTACAAATGCACAACACAATCTGCCTGCTGAAAAATTGGAGAGGGCAGGTTGTATTCAGGTATATGCGTTGCAGGCGCCTGTCCAGTTGTGACCTCAGAACAGTTGGGTGCATTCATGGTAGAGCCAGGGGACATGATCCGAACTCCTTACCGATGCCCAGCTAGAAGACACAGACTCCGTCATACCCAATTAGAACATCTACACAGTGGGAGAAGGAATACAACTGTTTTCTCCCATGCTGCAGAAAGAGCAAGAACCCAGTAGTACCTTAAAGACTAACAAAATTTGTGGCAGGGTAGGAGCTTTTGTGAGTCACTGCTCACTTCTTCAGATACATCTAGAATGTGAGTCCATCTGTCCTTATATATTGGAGAGTGATTTCAGATGCCAAATGATAATAGCAGGTGTGACTGGATTAGGTGCGATATGCAGAAGGGTAGAAGGTGTGGAGAAATCAGCATTTGTAATGAGACAGGAAACCTAGGTCTTGATTCAGTCCAGGAGGATGCATTGTCTTGAGCTTCATTATCAGATGCAGTTCAGCAGTCTCCCTTTGAAATTTCTTTGAATTTCTCCTATGCTGTTTTCCAAAAAAGAAATCCTCATCGTTCCCCTACGTCAAGCTTCTCCTAACCACACTAAGAGACTGGGGTACCCAAGCTTTTTTCCTACTGTGGCTAATAGCATATCAGGGGGTGATTTCCAGGAAACAGCACAGTTCAGAAGCACTGTTGTTTTGATGTAAATCAGGAGCCTTTGCAGCTACTTTTTTAATGCAAGAGAAAATGCTGGAAAATTGAATTATGGATCTCTCCCATGTAACATGTAGCTGACAGTAAGGTTTAGGGCCAAGCAAGAATTTAAACCTGTATTTTCTATAACCAAATACCATATAGGGCTGCTCTTTAATTGTGGGAGCGGGTTTGGCCTGGTTTACGGTTGTGCCTTTAGAAGCAGCTGAATGAGCAGAAATTAGCTTTTCACAGTATGGAGATAAACACCAAGATTATCTGTACAAGAGTTGTTTTGTGCTGCTAAAGGATTGCTCTTTCACAATCAGCAGAAAAAAGAAATTAACACTGTAGCCTACCAGGCATTTAATGTAGCTTTATATTCCCCATAAATATCCATCCCCACGGGCAACTTATTACTGAGCCTACTGAGAAGTAAGCCTCCTTAAGCAAAGGTTGTGTTTCCCTGCAGTTTTCTTTTGATCCTTCATCTGCTGCTTAATTATTGAGGCTGGCGATTCAGAAATCACAGATCAATGGTTAATTATCAGTTCTTGGGAAGAGGCAGTGCCGTTTACCAAGTTGTAGTCAGCCCAAATCACTGCAAATATTGTTTTTAATGTATTCTTTACAATTGCAATATAGAGCAATTATAAACTAGCAATAATATAAAATAACATGATACATAGCTACATTTATTTTGTTATTATTATTTTGTAACAAAACGGTATTACCATAACAAACAATAAATTAAAAAAATTATGAGCAGTGACTTTGTCCGAATATAAAGTGGAAAACGGTACCGAAGGAGACCCTCTGCCTTCACGAACAGCCTCTAATATTTGGAACTGATTAGTGAATGGTAGGAGAGAACCAGCCAGCTGGAAGTGGACAGGCAATAAACAGAAAGGAGAAGGAATTAATGTTTAAAGTAGCCGTGCAACACATAATGGCTCTTTGATTGTTCCAGCAGGACAACTCGATGTTGCAATTACACTCTGGATTTAAAATAAAATACAACCGTTACATCTGGAGAAAGACAGAAAAATCATAAGAGGAAGCAGGACTGGATTGATAATGCTGTCCTGTGGATTCTCCATACAAAATAATTAAGCAACTCAGCCATTATATGGCTAAAACATTAAAATGCTGGTTCATCAATCTGCTGTTAAAGTAACAGCTACTGCTAGCAAGCTGATGGGCTATGGTTGCTCAGAGAGAGGGGAAATGCCTTCTGTACTGGCATAGAGCCTCCTGTCTTTTATTATTCTCGCCAGACTGAGCCTTAACAGTAAAACCGGGTCCAGCGGGTGATTTTACTGGCTGAAAGCTAACTCAGGCAGAGCTCAGGGGGAAACGGCATGTATGGAAACATCAAAAAGACAAATTACTGAAAGCAGCAGCATCCACAGCTGGGAGTGAACCACATCTGCTCCACTGGGGAAAAAAATATTCTGGCTTCCCCCATGAATGACACCCAGAAACAGGCTCTGCTAGAGGTGGGGTGCACCGATAAATGGGCATTTGTTACAATCTGTTTAACTTGTCGAATTATTATGAAATCAGTTCAGAGGAAAAGATAAACTTCTATGCTTTTATACTTCAGAGTATTCCAAACATGCTTACAGTTCTGAATCTGCCACTCTTTGGAAAGGAAGCATTAGAGAACAATAGACCACAATACGAAGCATTTCAATGAACTCATAATGAGATGGCACTGGAGTCAATTATGGAGGGCAAATGTTAATGGAAATGCATGAGTTGTGGAAGATCTGCTACTGGCCTCGAATCTAACCATACAACTCAGTTAGCTTCCCCAGGACACATTGTGGAGAACTAGGCTGCAGTCACGCACACTAAATAATCCACTTTCTAACTGGATTTTGCCAGTTCACACAGTCAAACCCAGTTAGAAAGTGCGCTGAAAGTGAATTATTTCGTGTTTGTGACCGCAGCCCCAGATACTCTTCCTCACAACCACAACTCCCAAATTCCAGAATAATTTTTGTCACTCCCAGTAATCCTCAAACCAGGCTGTCAAAGAGAAGGACAAGGATTTCCAGGCTTAGCAGAAGACAAAGTCCAGTCCCAACCAATGCTCCCTCTAAGCTGTGGAGTCTTGTGAGCAAAAAGTCTGCTTTATGAGCTACTGGCATTAAAGTTGTGAGCGAGCAATTTGGCTACTGCATAACTTAGTTGGCTCTGGAGCCATCCTCCCTGAGCTAAGACAAAAACGTGTGAGCCGGAGGCTAAAAAGCTGTGAGCTAGCTCACACTAACTCAGCTCAGAGGGAACGCAGGTCCCAACACCCTGCACAGACCGTGCGCACCTACACCAGCAGACTTGCCCTCCTGGCGTCCTTAAGCGGTGGCCATCAGATCCCCACCGAATCCCACTTACCTCGAAGAGCAGATCCAACCACAAGCATCAGAAAGTGGCATGGAAATGGAAGACCAGCCATAGTTGTGGGGGCAGCAAAGCTTGTCGCCGCTTATCTTCTGGAGGACATGACCTGGTAGGGGATGCCAGGGCACCCAGCCGAAGGATTTGACAAAGTCAAGAGATACTTTGGAGCAGAGTGAGACTAAAACGGCACAAGAAGCAGGGGAAAAGGGAAGGGGTGGTAAGAACTTTCAATTTCCAAGCAGATAGTAATCTCTCTCGCTCTCCCCTCCTGTGGCACTGCACAAGGTACAGCCAATGTGGGCCGGAGGGAACTGGCAACGTGTGGGTGACGGGAGGAAGGAACCTACGCTCCTTCCTGCCTCTGCTTGAAGGGTGAGTGGTGAAATGCACCAAGCTGCCCCCAAGCAGTGAGGGTTGCGTCAACCCACCCATGGCAAAAAATACTTTTTTAGACTTCAGTGCTTAATTACTTTGAACGGGGGCGTCCCTGTGGTTTTGCCTAAAGAGCCGCCTATTTTGACAGCAAGGATTTCACATCAAAACATTGTTGTGTCTTTCGCAGGTTCCTGAATGGGCATTTTGCCAGTAGGGGTGGGGTCTCAAGCCGGTACTCAGCAAGCGTGTCAGTAGGAGGAACTGCCATTTTGCAATTTCAAAAATCAGTGAGCGAGTGGGGGAGGGGGT
>NW_015162558.1:211503-218714 GCF_001447785.1 Gekko japonicus | reverse complement strand
AACAGGGAAACAGCTGGCCGGGGTGGGGGGGGGGAGGCTCTGCTGCCTGCTGAATGTGAATTATCTATGGATCACTCCCATGAGGACTAGTAACACGCCTCCCCAAAACATTACAAAATATTCACCTAAATCCATGTTTCTGCATAACTCAGCAAATGCAATGTTATAAATATTTACAGTTTATGATCGCTATATAAGTTAACTTCCAAAATACTGAAATGTTCAGAATTTTTTCAAAATTCCTAGCAATGCTACCAAAGAAATCAGATTGACCCACAGGTCAAGGAGTAATGAGTTTAAATTATAGAGAAGTAAATCTATGTACTGAATTTTTATCCTAGCCTTTCTCTAAGGCAGGGGTTCCCAACCTGTGGTCCACAGGCCACATGTGGCCCCCGAGCTCTTTCGGTGCAGCTCTCCAACCAGCTCGTTTGCTCCTATCACCCTCAAGGCGTTGTCCCTCAGACCCACACTGGTCTTCCTGCCTCAAGAGGCACCATCTACTGCTGTTCTTTCTGTCCCTTACTTGCAAAAAACCACAATAGCAACATTTTTTCCTTCTGGTCTCCTGGTACCTTCGGTCAGCACCCCCTCGGTCTCATCCTCCATACTAGCAATTTGGACATTCTGGGTGCTTTGCTAGCCAGCAAAGCCCGGGCACCCGTACCACGCAGCTTTTTCACTCCCCCTCTCCATGCATTACCATGTTGAAGTCTAAGGAAGATAAAGTCGCTTTGTGCCGTGGGTACAGGAGATGTCCGGCCTGCTTTTCCAAAAAAGGTGGGAGGAGGAGGAGGAGATCAGATTTATATCCCCGCCCTTCACTTGGAGTCTCAGAGCGGCTTACAAACGCCTTTCCCTTCCCCATAACAAACACCCTGTGAGGTAGGAGGGGCTGAGAGAGCTCTGAGAGAACTGCTCTTTCAAGAACAGCTCTGACGGAACTATGGCTTGCCCAAGGTCATCCAGCAGCTGCAAGCGGAAGAGTGGGGAATCAAACCCGATTCTCCCAGATTACAGTCTGTGCACTTAACCACTATACCAAAGGGGGCATGGTGTCCGATTGTTCCAAAATGGATGCCTAAACTTGGCGCTCTGTTGTTGGCGGCCCTTTTTCCCTCTCAAAGCCTTGGAACCAAGTAGGCTTGCCAAGTCCCCCCAGGGGGCGGGGAAACCCCCGCCCCAGAGGCCCGTTCCCTGCCGCCGGTGGATCGGGCCCCGGGGGAACCCCACCCCGACGTGCACGTCACCCGGAAGTGACGCAACCACACCAAGCACGCTGGGGTCGGGGCCATGGTCGTCTGAGGGAAAACTCTATGGTTTTCCCTCGGATGGTCGTGGCCCCGCCCCCAGCATGCCCGGCTATTGTGTAGTGGGTTGCCGCGTGGACGAACGACAAACAACGACGTAGTGCATAGCACGCTTTATTGGTACACAACAAGGACAGGGGACAACGGCCGGCAGGCCACCTATATACACAACCAGGGGACACAGTGGGTCCCATGGGCGGGTTTGAATCTCCCGCCACGGTCCCATTGGTTCCCCCAGTGGAGGGACTAGGATCCAAGTCCCTATTGTTGTGCCGGACTGAAGCTCAGGAGTGTGCGCTGGCCTCTGGTGGCGGTCAGCGGACACAACATTGGCATCATCCCATCACTTCCAGGTGACATGTGTGCGGTGTGTGTGCGCGCATGCACTCCAGCCGCCAGCTGGGAGTCCCCCCGCTGCGGCTCAAAAAGCACTTGGCAACCCTAGAACCAAGTGAAACCTCACCTTTCAACGCAGAGATATACCTGGTAAGCCAGTGTAGACGTGGGTGGCCGGCATTTAACTGGAAAAAATCGTCAGACGGAACCGGGTCTGCGCGACGAAGGATGTGGCCAACTACCCAACAAAATGGCCGCCAACAATAAAAACCAGAGGTGAGACCAGCTAGACGAGCCTGTAACACTGAAAACTCTTCAAGCTACGTTAAAATCTTCATTATTGTCTTTTGAACAGTCAATGCTGGACAAATTCACCACCAAAATAGAAGACGTTTTACAGCCAGTGATGGAGCAGCTGAATCAACTGGCGATGACTCTGGAGACTACCAAGACTACAGCTGAAACAGCAACCACTCTGGAACACACACTTCATACGGAGAACCAAAACATGCAACAGGAGCAACAGCAGTTGAAGGACAGAGTATTACTACTGGAAGCTGAAGCTAGGTATCACCATTTAAAACTTAGAGGCTTCAAAGAATCTGCAGATGATGGCCCTGAACCCTTCAAAAGTATTCAAGCCTGGATAGCATCTATAGTACAACCTCAGGAAGCCAAATCCTCTATCTTAAAGATGTATACACTTGGAGCACCAATAAAACCAAGCCAACGCTACCCGAGAGACATCCTAATAGAATTTACAGATCTTAGAGAAAAGGTAGCAGTTTTAAATGCAACAAAAGAACTTGGCTTTCTTAAATACCAAGAGGAAAAAATTACTGTTTTCCCAGATCTTCCACCAGAAGCATTAAAGATTCGACAAGAGCTTAGAAAAACTACATGGAGAC
Source organism: Gekko japonicus (assembly GCF_001447785.1). Taxonomy (NCBI): domain Eukaryota; kingdom Metazoa; phylum Chordata; class Lepidosauria; order Squamata; family Gekkonidae; genus Gekko; species Gekko japonicus. The sequence goes on along the minus strand of NW_015162558.1, from coordinate 216,160 downwards.
TCTGTGAGCAGAAAATAAAATACAGATGGATAATGCCAAGAAAAATCACAGTGGCACATCAAGGTCGTTTCCTGTATGCCCAAGATGAAGACAGCGGGAGGCTGCTTCTCAGCACATTGCAGCGAGACACACCTATGGGCATGTCCAGACAAACAAGCAAGAGGAAGCTACGATGTGAACTTTCTCCTTTGAAGGCAACCATGACACCTAAGTAACTATATACAAATTTGAAATATTAATATACGACTTGTACATCACCCCACAAATTGCATTACAAAATGGGCAGAAAATAGGAAAACCGACCAAAAGTGGGTTTTGAACAAATCCATTTTATTAAACCCAGAATTGAGACTGCAAATATCTCAAAACTTAAAAAATTACTGGCTTGAAAATAACCCAGAAGACACATCGCACCAAATTACATGGGATGGAATGAAAGCAGTCCTGAGAGGGCAATTGATCTCAGTCTCCACGCACCTGAACATAAATTAAGCTTATACGCCAATGATATTTTACATTGCTGAGAGTGGTAGACTATTCACTGTGGTGAATTTGTTTAAGAATTCATGGTTAAAGTAATGGAGGAAATGTGCCCTGATAAGACATCTTGTGTTAGTTGTGTCAGTTTATCTGCATCTACAATCACCAGTCGTGTTGAAGAACTAGGAGAAGAACTGCATATGTCGCTGACTGTCAACACAAAAAGTTTTGAATTTTTTCTTTGGCATTAGATGAGAACAATGACACGTAGACACTGCTCAACCCTGTGAAGTAGGTTAGTAGGTGGGAAGGGCTGTGGCTCAGTGGTAGAGCATCTGCTTGGGATGTAGAAGGCCCCAGGTTCAATTCCTGATATCTCCAGTTAAAAGATCTGGCAGTAGGAGATGTGAAAACCTCGGCCTGAGACCCTGGAGACCCACTGCCAGTCTGAATAGACAATACTGACTTTGATGGACTAAGGGTCTGATTCAGTATAATGCGGTTTCATGTGTTCATCCTCATTGAAACATTGTAAGAACATTAGGGGTTGCTTTCGATGTCAAAAATCACATGTCACAGTTTGACTTCCTGTCTGGCCGAGATGACTTTTCAGATGTTATATGTGGCATGACCTCAGTAATATCTCAAAGACTTGAAAAATAGATCCATAATATCAAAAAATGGTGCCTGGAAAAATAATTGAGATGGCAAGCCACAGCCCCATCCCTATTAAAATTATCTGTGTGGGCTTATAAACCTCTTAAATTTGGCAGGAAAAAACCCAATAAGAACTGAGCTGCCCCTTCTGTTTCCAGGAAAAGTTAAACCAGGGTGTGACCAGATGTTCATAGCCTGCTCAGCCTTGCTTTGAGCCTGCTCTGCGGATATACAATCCACAGGCTTTAATCAGAATTTATTGCTTTTATTGTCTTTATTGAACTTTTAATGTCTGTTTATCATTCTTTCTCTGCTTATTTATTTAAACCGTGTAAGGTACTTTGCATCCCAGGAGAAAAGCACATAAATAAATAAATGCTATTTTCACCATTGGGGAAATAAATAAATAAATAAATGCTATTTTCACCATTGGGGAAATAAGACCAGCAGGGGGTGCTGCAGGGCTTTCCTAGCTGTGACCCCACAACTTACTCAGAGCCCCATATCTGAGCCCAAGCATCTAGTTTAGGAAACAGCTCAGACAGCACATACTGAGACCCTGGAGACAAGCTCCCGTTGCCCAGGGCTTATGAAAACCTGGAACCAGACCAGTGTACATTTGCACTCTGGCAGTAAAATTCATTTCCTCGGAAGCGTTTAATCACCATAATCTTTCCATGGGAAGGAAGGCGGCATGGCATAGCCCAGTCTTGGAAGCTAAGCAGAGGTCAGTACTTGGAACAGAGACCACCAAGGAAGGCTCCGTAGAGGACGCCAATGGCAAACTACCTCTGCTCAATCACTTGCCTTGAAAACCCCATGCTGGGGTTGCCATAAGTCGGCTGCGACTTGACGGCACTTTACACACATGCACGCACACACAATCTTTACATGTCTGTCCAGTACAATGATTGTGAGGGAAAGGCAGGAAGGCGCATAGGCAGAAACGGCAACAACACACAGCCAAATTCTGTACAGCACTTTAGCATACTCGCTTAAAACCAGCAACACCCACAGGTGAAGAGAGAGAAAAAAACTAGAAATGAAAGTGAGCCAGCCAATGGGGGATGTTGATGGCTGTGAAGACTGGCTTCCTGTTTCCCCGATGCGAGAGGAAGTGGTAAACTGAGAGACGGCAAGGTACACCGACATCACTCCGTCCTGTCCTGCACAACCAGAGGCCAGATATGGTAAGTACCCAGAAAACAGCCTCTTTGGCCTGGTTTCTGCGCCCCCTCCTGGGTTTGGAGAAGCAGTGGGTGTCAGGATACCAGGGACAGCACAGCCCGAGGGGTGGTCTTTCAGTTCTTTCCCTATGCCACAGGACAAAGATTACGTCGGCTTTGCTACCCTGCCCAGCCAAGTCCACAGGAAATCCGTGAAGAAGGGCTTTGACTTCACTCTGATGGTCGCAGGTAAAGTGTTAAAATACCCACTGCCTTCATTGTAATGAACCTCAACCTCCCAGCTTGCTGGGAGCAAATCCCAGACATCCCCAGGACATCCGGATTCTCTACCCCTATGTCCCTTTTGTACATGGTTGCAAATATGCTGCTGTACAAAATGGTGCCTCCTCATTGTAGCCTTTTGCATAGTCTGGTAAAGTAAAGTAAAGGTGCCCTTGTTCAAAAGCCAGTCGAATCCGACTCTAGGGTTGCGGTGCTCATCTCCGTTTCAAAGCCGAAGAGCCAGCGCTGTCCGAAGACGTTTCCGTGGTCATGTGGCCGGCATGACTAAACACCAAGGCGCACGGAATGCTGTTATCTTCCCACCAAAGTGGTACCTATTTATCTCCTTGCAATGTCTTGCTTTCGAATTGCTAGGTTGGCAGGAGCTAGAACTAGAGACGGGAGCTCACTCCGTCATGCGGCAGACCCGGGTCTCGAACTGCTGAACTACCGACCTTCTACAGCCTGCAGTTCAGCGCCTTAACCACTTGAGCCACTACAGCCCCTTGCATAGTCTGGTAGTTGAAGGCGAATATACTTTGTGTTTAGGACTGCCATCCTCCAGGTGGGGGCCTCATTTTCTCCTGGAATTACGTCTCCATTGCTACAAAGATCAGTTTCTATGGGGGAAATGGCCACGTGGGAGGACGGATTCTCTGGCACCACATTCCTCCTGAGTTCCCGCCTTAAACTCTGCCCTCTCTAGGCTCCATCCCTAAATCTCCAGGAATTTCCCAAGCCAGAGTGGTATCGGCACCCTCTAAGTATTTGTTCAATGGACCTATTGGACTGCTTTTCCCACAAATGTCATCATGGGGGGTCACACCCACTTGGAGACTGGTATGGGAGGGGCAGAAACTCAGGAGTCCTGCCGGGCAGGCCCTCTCCCCTGACTCCTTTGGCTACATTCTCCTCCCAAACAAGGGGTGGGGGAATCTAAGGTACATTTCACAGAGTCCCAGCTTCACCTCTGTATTTATTGGCCATGAACTCCCTACGGATGCCCTGGCAGGTCAAACCACATGAGACACTGGAAGATTTGTAGGTGGATCTCCAGCACTTTGCATTGGGGAGGGGAGGGGAGGTAAAACGTTCCCTCTTGCACTGTTTGGTGCAGCCATTCGGGAAACATGCAGGTTGCTTCAGTGTTGCCTGCACATTTTCCCCCGTTGGGCAAATTGTAGCTTGGGAGGAGAGGAGAGAGGTTTGGGCTTGTGAAATAGAGTGGGAGGAGGGAAGGAAGACTTCAATCTACCCCACCAATGTGCTCCACAACACAGCTTTAATATGAACTGGGGTCCCTGAAACTGCCATAACAATACCTTAGATAGGGAGTCATGGATCTTCCAGTGCGTGGCTTGATCTGACCCCAAGAATTCTAGAAGGATCAGTTTATTCCCTCTCACTCATTCATTCCACAGGAGAGTCCGGCCTGGGAAAATCCACCCTCATCAACAGCCTTTTCTTGACAAATCTGTATAAAGATCGGACACTTCCGGATGCCGAAGGTGAGCAAGGCTTCTTGTTACGAACAGTCACAACAGTAAAGTAGCCCCATTGGTACGCAGCATAGCCACAAAATGACAGATCCCTGCCCCAAGGCACTTACAATCTAAATTGCACATAGGGGGAGGCAGTGAAGGAAAAGAAGGCAGCTAGAGTAAATGGGACTAGGACTACGAATTGGACTAAGGGGCCCTTTTGCAGAAAAGGTGGGTTTCTAGGAGGGAGGGAGGGAGAGCATCTCCCTGGCTACTCTCTAGAGGCAGTGCAAGCATAAGGGGAGGCAAGGGGGAAAAGCAAAGTTGTCTGAGGGAGCAGGAGACCTTTTGATGGCCAAGGGGGGCAGACCGAAGATCTTAGGCAGGGATAAATTGGGATATGAGAACAGAGATAAAGGCAGCCAAGTCCACAGAGGGCTTTGAAGGTAAAGACGAAACATCTGCTCAGGGTCTTGGAGTGCTCAGAGACCCAGGACAGGGATTTAAGAAAGGGCGTCTTATGGTCAGAGGAACCAATGAAGTGAATTATTCGAATAGGAGTGATCTGCACTGATGGGCACAGTCTGGACT
>NW_015162558.1:186924-211483 GCF_001447785.1 Gekko japonicus | reverse complement strand
TTGCTGACTGTTCTTCCATCCTGCCTCCCTTCCCCGCTCTGCAGCCAGGATCCCTCAGACGCTGGAAATTGTCAAACATGCCGTAGATATTGAAGAAAAGGGGGTGAAAGTGAAATTGACAGTGATCGACACTCCGGGACTTGGAGATGCAGTGAACAATGAGGAATGGTAAGAGGTCATATTGTATGAGTACGTGCCTCAGTCATCCTAATGGTAACAAAGATGACCCCAAAAAGGCCACCATCAGGGAGACAACATGCTGGGAATTAAGATTCTTGGATCCTCTGAAGGGACTGTGGAATTGGGCAATTAGAACTTTGGAACTGAGTTTTGAAATTATTTCTAGCAACAGTCCCCCCCCCCCCCCCCCCCCCGTTCCAAACGTAAATTGTTGGGATTTTAAGGTTAAGATCCAGTTTTGAGGACCGCTTCCAAAATATCAATCAGCGTAGATGATAAAGTTTATATTCTTAAGGATTACCTTCCCACATGCAATATTTGAAACCTATTCTTCTCAGACTTTTAGCTCAACGGGCTCTAATAATTGCATATATGGTGTTAAAAAAACCCTTCGATGATTCAAATTAGGAGAATAAAAATTCAAAATGTTTTGTGGCTGAATTTAGCTGGGAGGGTTCTTTCTCGTGACCTCTGGTTTTCCTTCCTTGTGCTACATACAGCTGGAAGCCAATTGCCCAGTACATCGATTGCCAGTTCGAGCAGTACTTCCGGGACGAGAGCGGCCTCGACCGCAAGAATATTCAAGATGGCCGCGTTCACTGCTGCCTCTACGTCCTCTCACCTTTTGGACACGGGTACAATATGTGGAACTTTACAGTTTGACATACAAATTAATACAAATAGTTACAAAATGGCTTATATCAAGTAAGAGAATCAACAATGTATTGCATTAACGAAGCTGCCGACTTCTCTCTTCGTTTCGTTTCCAGGCTTCCTCAGAAGTAGATTCTCCCGTTCAACAATTGACATTCACTGTGTGTCGTTTCCTTTATTCTCCATACATTCTTTATACTTGTCAAAGTTTAGTGTCCAACTAGGTAACAATAACCCTCATATCCAATTAGTTTACGCTATGCAATGTTAGAGTGCACAGTGAATGTCAATTGTTGAACGGGAGACTCTACTTCTGAGGAAGCCTGGAAACGAAACGAAAAGCCGGCAGATTCGTTAATGCAATACATTGTTGATTCTCTTATTTGATATAAGCCATTTTGTAACTATTTGTATTAACTTGTACGTAGTACAGTAATAATTATTCACTTGATAAAACCATATTTTGCATATGACGGTTCCCCGGTTGATTCTGTAATTTTGAAGTTTACAGTTTGTCAGCAGTGGCACAGAAGAGGGGGTTAGAACTATAATCCTAGACTCTGGAGGGACAGATGCTCCCCAGATGTGGGACAATTAAAACTTAGCTTGTGCCACGCCCAGTTCCCAAACTTATCCCCAGCATCTTATTCACTGCTGCAACAAGTGAAATAATAATAAAGAATGTCACCGAGCATGTGCAGAGTGCTTTTATCACTGATGCCACATGGCTAGCCTGCACACTTCTGGATAAAGGAAAGGGTTTCTAGACAGGCAGGATTGAATCCTGACAGGTTTGGTGTTTCTTAAAGCAAACCAGCGGAGACACCTTGGGAACACTCCACCACAGAGTGGGGTCTATAAGCCCCAAGTCAGAGCAGAAGCGGCCTGTTAAGAGCCAGGACTCCCTCCCAAGCGCTCCAATAGGAAATGCCAAGTCTCTGACTCTTCCTCCTGTGGCACAGGCTCCGTCCCCTGGATGTAGCATTTCTGCGTGCCATCCATGACAAGGTCAACATCGTGCCTGTAATTGGAAAGGCCGATTGCTTGACTCTCACAGAGGTACAGCAGAAGAAAAAGAAGGTGAGGCGCCTGAAGGGTATAGTGGGAGGGAACCGCAATCTCAGGGTCCTGGCACTGAAGCCTCCAGCAGAGGAATCCTCCATCCAGAAGTAGATAACCTACTTGAAGTATCATGCCAGGAGAGAACTGCTGGGACTCTTGTATCTCAGGCTTACCCCCATGGCTGCCTTTTGTGGGTATTTAACTGCTCGTTTCAATTCCTTTGAACCCGCAGATCCGGCAAGAGTTAGAAGAAAACGGGATCACCATTTATGAGTTTCCTGAGTGTGACTCAGATGAAGATGAAGAATTCAAAGCTCAAGATGCTGAGATGAAGGTAAGAATCGGATGGGAGGCAGCTGAGCTCCTGTGTGTGTTTCGGGGTTTCTTTGGTGGGAGATAGAGCACTAAAACTTGAATACACAATTTGTGTTCTCCCTGTAGTGTAGCATCCCCTTTGCGGTCATTGGATCCAGCCAGGTGGTTAGAGAGCTGAAGGATAAAGTGTTCCGAGGAAGGCAATATCCCTGGGGGACAGTGGAAGGTAAGTTGTGTTCCAGGGGAAGGACCAGCAGAGGGCGCTGTGCCACAGGAAGCTGCTGACGCTACTTCCCATTTTGTCACCCCCCCAGTGGAGAATTCTGCTCACTGCGACTTTCTCAAACTTCGGAACATGCTGATTCAAACCCATATGCAGGACTTAAAGGACGTAACCCATGAAGTCCATTACGAAAACTACCGTGCACAGTGCATCCAAAGCCTGACCAGACCTGGGGCTCGGGATCGCAGCAGCCGCGCGTAAGAAAGTTCTGGGGGTCTCCAAATTTTCTTTGTGGGAGGGCACTTGTCCAAGAGGATAAGGATTGAATTACAGAATCAATAAAAGGGACTGAAGGCAGCCTGTTTTACAATTAAAAATGAGAAAATGACCTTAGAGCGTCATTGGGCCTACTTCACACCAGTGTTCCCTCTAAGCTGAGTTAGTGTGAGCTAGCTCACAGTTTTTTAGCCTCCGGCTCACACATTTTTGTCTTAGCTCAGGAAGGAGGGCTCCAGAGCAAACTAATTTATGGAGTATCCAAATCACTCGCTCACATCTTTAATGCCAGTAGCTCACCAAGTAGAATTCTTGCTCACAAGACTCCACAGCTTAGAGAGAACATTGCTTCACACGATCTTAAATACAGTCGATGATTCCCTGGAAAATGGCTAACAACTGCAAGTGTCTTTAGGTAGATCCCCAGATGGTCTATGATCAGAATGCTGGTCAAAGTGGCTGACCGCAAAGCTGGTGACTGAAAGGGCGACCTTTACGAGGAGGAGGCAGGACTCCTGGTTCTAAGCTCTCCGTTGCCTTTCTAGGAAGCTGTCTCGTCAAAGTGCTACTGAGCTGCCGCTTCTGCCTCTGACGGCTGAGACAGAGAAATTGATCCGTGAGAAAGATGAGGAGGTGAGTCTCTGGGAAACGGCCTTCCCACCTGAAGTGTGCCTGTGCTTTTTAAAGCCCTCTGTTTTCTGAGGGAGTCAGTGATCATACATCAAACTGCCCCCTCCCCCCCGCCACTGCATCTCAGCAGCAGGCAAAGAGTCAACAGCTCAGCGGGCGAGGCAATCTCAGTCTCTCTTTATCTCTTTGCCCAGCTCCGCCGAATGCAGGAAATGTTACAGAGGATGAAGGAACAGATGCTGCAGAGTCAACTGGAGCAATCAGACAGTCTCTGAATGGTACCAGAGATACTTCCCGCCTTTCCCCTTTGCATCCTGGAAGAGAGAGAGAGTCCAGCCTCCTCCTACAATGGCAAGTGGCTGAAGAAGCCCTTCAGCTCCGGAGACTGCAGTGTCACGGTTGATGGTTTTTGGGGGGGGAATAGGGGACTCCTTAGGCCAGTGATGGCGAACCTTTTAGAGACCGAGTGCCCAAACTGCGACCCGAAACCCACTTATTTATCGCAAAGTGCCAACACGGCAATTTAACCAGAATACTGAGATTTTACTTTAGAAAAAACAAAACGTTAACTTAAGATGACCCAAACATAGTAAGGAAAGCAATCCCAAATGCTTTCGTTTACTTAAAATTATTTGGCAGAGAATTCGACACTTGAATGATGGTCTGGGCCTGGCTGGGGCGATGGCATGCGTGCCCACAGAGAGGGCTCTGAGTGCCACCCTCTGGCACCCGTGCCATAGGTTCGCCACCATTGCCTTAGACAATCCAGTTGGAGAATTTCCTCTCCCTCTTTCTCACGTATGTATCCTTTCTTCTCAGCACAATCAAAGATGTGATGATAGCTCACTGGCATGCAGTTGCTTCAATAAACTGTGAGAGCATTCAAATAAAACAAAATATATTTTTGCACAATGTACAGTTTGTGGAGAGAATCTAACATAGTTTCTATCCCTTTAGCTTCCCACAACTGACTGATCCACCTTACACACAAGAATCTGTTTCTCACCAAATACTTGTCCCCAAAGGTATCTGTCTGTCAGCGTTGCTGCCGCCCTGTCCATCTGCAAACAGAGGCTCCTCTACAAATCCCATTTCCTCAGCCCCACCACACCTGCAAGAGTGATCAGTTTATCTAGGAATACACGCCGTGCTGCCTGCAGAACCTCTACGAACCAAGAGGCTGCAGTATTATGGCAGACAATTCTCTGAGGCCACATGGGTAATTTTAAGAACTGGGTGGTAACTCGGCAAGGCAATCTTCCAGGCGGGGCACAGTCCTCGAGCAAAGAAAACGTCATGTTCAAGACATGGTGGACAGTGAGCATGCCATCTGATGCTGCACCCCCAAAAAAACAATATGATGGTTGGGGGGGGGGGCTAACCAAGGACACAGCGGAGACCACCAACCTGAGCAGAGGAACGGCTTGGGGGGGGGGAGCAAGATGGGCTGCTTAACCCCTTCCCTTCCTGCTTTTTGTCACTCAAAATCAGCCACGGCTCAGCTGCTTTTCCACACATGGACAGAAAGGACGCATCCTGCTCCGTGGCTGGAACCAAAAGGGCTACGCAGCCTTCTACCCCTGCCCAAAGGGGCCGCTCTCCCCAGGAATAGACAAACAGTGAGGCTGCCGCACGCAGTCTGCTCTGTAACATCCAGCTTCCCCCTGACATTTGAGCAGCCCCGCGCCACAGTGTCCAGAAGTTCAGCTGCCTTTTCAAGGCAATGTCTGAAAGGGCAAGACGGGCACAAGGGCCTGCACCGCCCTTTTGCCCGTTCGGTTAGTTTGTTCCTGGAGGCAACTGGAGCAGACAACAATCTGTTTTGTTAAGGAGGGGCAAGGAAGGAACAGCAGCACAGCTTACGCTTCCCCTCCCAATCCATTACACACTAACCGGATAGCAGGACTTATCCTGCAATGGCTAAAAGGAGGCAGGGGCACCCTTGGAACCGAAAACCTGGACGAGGCCTAAAATCACAACAACATCCTCTGTCCCTCCTGACTTGCAACTAGAGCCAAGGAACCTTTCAAGGCCACAGGGACGTTTCTGTCCTCCTGCTCCGGAACAGGCAGTGGCAAGTCCTACTTCTGATACTCCGTGTACTTCTTGGACGAGCCGTAGACTTTCTCAGCCGGGTATTTGAGGTGGTTCTTCTCTATTTTACGGAGGGCGGCAGAAGGAAGGTCCACGCGGCACTTGTCTGCCAGGGCCACCAGGTAAATGAGGACGTCGCTGAGTTCATCAGAGAGGGCCTCACGCTCCGATTCTGTCCAATCTGGTAGGCCTTCAGGGGCCTCGGCCCGCCACTGGCTGAGAACACACAAACAAAGCGGGGTGAAGCCTCGGCTGGACCCAGGTTATGAAAAGTCCGAAAGGCAGCATGTAATATTTAAAATCAAGAGGTATCGGGGCCTGACCCTACTTTGAAGTGTCATCTTCTGCCCCACACACCATTCTTTGTCGTAGCTCAAGTCCTCCCATACAAAGCATTTTATACGGAACTGCCATGTGTTTGTTACGTACAGTCCATCTATCTCCTCAAGGCTTTACCCCAAGAGCACCAGACTACGTGTCATTTTCTCATTAATGTGTCATTTTCAAACCTGTGGAATGTTATGACTATGGTTTCTCATGCGGGCAGAGGAGTTCAGGTGGGAAGATTTCCTCACAATAAACACAGGAACAGTGTTTAGGAGAAGATCAGTGTCCTGTATCTCTGCTTATGGCAACAAAACCCAGCCATGTAAATGCAAGCAAACAATTTGCAGTTGGCGGGACCAGGCATTTAAGCTCAGGTAAATGCTTATCAACGTTCTAGAGGCAAGGCTGTGGCTCAACAGGAGGACATCTGCTTTGCATGCAGAAGGTCCCAGGTTCAATCCCTGCCATCTCCAGTTAAAAGGGACACGTAGCGAGTGATGTGAAGGACTTCTGACCTAGGCACTGGAGAGATGCTCCCAATCTGAATCGACAAAACTGACCTTGATGGACCAATGGACTGATTTTGGCAAAGCGATCCCTACCCATCCATCTATATCACTGCCACAGGAAGTGGTGGTGGCTACAAGCATGGACGGCTTCAAAAGGGAATTAGATAAGCCTATGGAGCAGAGATCCATCAGTGGCTATTGGTCACAAGGTATAGATAGGGGCTCTGGGGCAAGTGATGCTCTGTCTTCTTGGTGCTTGGGGGGGAGTCAACAGTGGGAGGGCTTCTAATGTCCTGGCCCCACTGGTGGACCTCCTGATGGCACTGGTATTTCTGGCCACTGTGTGACACAGAGTGTTGGACTGGATGGGCCTTTGGCCTGATCCAACATTGGCGTCTCTTATGTTCTTATTTAATTAAAATCAGCCTAAGCAGGGGCATCCCTCAGCACCCAACCTCCCGCCTCCAGCTAGGGTTGTGACTTCTTCCCAATTAAAACGTAATGGGAGCATGGACACGCGAAACACGGCAAAGGACACACCCACAGGCCTCCCCCTTCTTCCACCCCCCTGCCCCTTCCCAAGTACTGCCTTTTGGCAGGCCGAGCGGCAGTTCCCTCCCGGGTACTCACAAGAGCTCGGCCACTTCCCCCACCTCCCCGACGAGGGCAAGAAGCAGGTTCCGAGGCTGGTGGTACTTTCCCCAGCCCCTCTCGGCAGCAAACGCAGTCTGGAGGCTTCGGCTGTGGGAGGGAAAGGAACAGAGGGATGAGGCCAAGAATGGAGGTTGTAGGCAATGCTCCCTCTAAGCTGTGGAGTCTCGTGAGCAAAACTTCTACTTTGTGAGCTATTGGCATTAAAGTTGTGAGCAAGCAATGTGGCTACTGCATAAACTAGTTTGCTCTGGAGACATCGTTCCTGAGCTAAGATTAAAATGTGTGAGCTGGAGGTTAAAAAGCTGTGAGCTAGCTCACGCTAACTCAGCTTAGAGGGAACACTGGTTGTAGGTGCGGACATGTGCATGCAGGGGTGCTCGGGGGGGAGTGAAACAGCTGGCACAACTGAAGGTGAACAAGGTTATGGAGATGGTCACTCTCTCCTTAACCACATTCTGGGGAGACGCGATACCTAACGGACAGTCCATAAACAAAAGTCATGCAGTACTGGGTCACGTTACCTTGTATTGAGGCCAACCGAATTATCATGTGACTTTTTAGATTTTGCTATGGGACAGCACAGTGACCTACGTCTTTTGTGCAGGGGAGGAAGCCACATGACAGCAAAATCCAACTCCTTTCCCAGGGTTTCTAATTTGAGCCAGAGCTCTAAGACGAGCTTTACACGTCAGCAATATGTGCAAGTCAAGGGCTGGGAATTGCCCCTGTGACAGAGCTGCTTCCCTCCCTTCGATGGCCCCTCAAACGACCCAGAATGGTTAGTGGGATGGGGGGACTTATCAACTGTGACTGAGCCCTGGGTTGGGGTTGGGTGGAGGAGGGGCAAGGACTCTCTTACATGTCTTCCAAGGTGGGCTCACGACTGAACCGAAATGTCTCTGCCGAGTTTCCAGGCCCATCTTCCGCAGCGGCTATGGGGGGGGGGGAGCCACAGCCCACCAGCTTCTGGGAATCAGGTGACAGGAGGCAGCCAATCCCACATCACTGCTTGCTTTAAAGATCTGCCGTTCTGCTCAAGGAGACCACCAAGCTCTGAAGTGCCCATCCACCTGAGCCAGATAACCCCCCCTGCCTTTGGAACACACACACACACAGCAGAACCCATCTCTCTCTTTCACAGAGTCACAATTTTCACAGAGTCACAATTTACTCACAGGATACACAGCTTCTTGGAATCAGGTGACAGTAGGCAGCCAATCCCACATCACTGCCCGCTTTAAAGATCTGCCGTTCCGCTCTTTTGTTAGAGCAACCTGGTGCTCAAGGAGACCGCCAAGCTCTGAACTGCCCATCCACCTGAACCAGATAACCCCCCTGCCTTTGGAACACACACACACACACAGCAGAACCCATCTCTCTCTTCCACAGAGTCGCCATTTACTCACAGGATACACCCCCATCTGTTAGTTACATCTTCCCTCATGTGGTGATCAGCGTCCCAGAAGAAAACCCTGTCTTCGTGAGGGCCACAGAAGAACCTGAGGACACAGGCTTTTTTACCCTCCTTGGGGGCCATGTGGTGTCCAAGGCCAAAGCAGAAGGCACGGGGCTCACATACGCAAAACCGGTCTTGATTTTTACTCTCCCTAGTACAAGCCAAAGGCAGCCCTTCAAATCCCTCCTAATTTTAGCAGAACTTTTTCCTACATTGGACTTCCTTTGATAGTAGTATGTTTGACTAAGCCTATCAAGGTAGTCTTGTCAGATCTTGGCAGCTAAGCAGGGTTGGCCCTGGCTACCAGTGTTCGGTTGGGAGACCACCAAGAAAATACAGGGTCATGATGCCGAGGCGGGCAATGGCCAACCACCTCTTGCCTTGGAAACCCTGTGGGGTTGCCATAAGTTGGCTGCAACTTGACAGCACTTTCCTCCACCCCCACCAGAGGGGCTAGAGAAGAGGAGGAGGAGGAGACTGGATTTATATGCCCGCCCTTCGCTTGGGAGCCTCAGAGCGGCTTATAAACTCCTTTCCCTTCCCCTCCCCACAACAGACACCCTGTGGGATAGGTGGGACTGAGAGAGCTCTTTGGAGGACTGCTCTTCCAAGAACAGCTCTGACAGAACTATGGCTTGCCCAAGGTCATCCAGCAGCTGCAAGTGGAGGAGTGGGGAATCAAACCCGGTTCTCCCAGATTAGAGTCACGCACACTTAACCACTACACCAAGCCTGTCTACACCAGAAGGGCTAGAGAAGAGGAGGCGGAGGAGACTGGATTTATATGCCCGCCCTTCGCTTGGGAGCCTCAGAGCGGCTTATAAACTCCTTTCCCTTCCCCTCCCCACAACAGACACCCTGTGAGGACTGAGAGAGCTCTTTCAAGGACTGCTCTTGAGAGAACAGCTCTGACAGAACTATGGCTTGCCCAAGGTCATCCAGCAGCTGCAAGTGGCGGAGTGGGGAATCCGGTTCTCCCAGATTAGAGTCGTGCATACTTAACCACCACACCAAGCCTGTCTGATGAAGGACTTGCCACCTGGAAAGGATATAACTTCAGCTGGGCCTCTGGGCTCTCCCACACAAGACAGAGGATCCTGTGCAGAAGCAGCCTCCTCTAGGTGGGAAAAGGCTTGAACTTCGCACATCGTTTCTCACGTATTATGAATATGTATATGCCCATTTTGCCACATGTGCCCTCAGCGAGCCCCTGCTGCCAACTTTGTCCCACTGTGTGTAAACTGGGAGGTGTATACATCACATGCGACAGATGAGAGACAAGGTTTGCAGTCACTTTTGCAAAAAAAAGAGTCTGGGCCAGACGTTTACCTAACATAAAGCACCTGCAGTGCTTTGCCACTCATCCGTGCACAACCCCAAAGCTGGAGGCAGCCCATTCCATTCATTTCAAGCTTCCGAGGGCTTCGCAGCTATCTATTCTGCTTCCTCTCCTCTTGGCCAAGCCTCCCTCACAGGGTCGCCGTGCAGATAAAGTAAGGGAAGGAAGAACCACGTGCACCACCCTGAGCATCCTGGGAGAATGAACTGGGTAAAAACACGATAGAAAGATAGAGCAGACACAGGATGACCCACGCGGAGAGGTAAGAGAGAAAGATACTCCACCTTATCTGCTTCTGGCGAGCCATCAGTTTTTAGAAACTCGGCTCGCTTTTGGTTCTGCATTCGAATGCTGCGAATGTGCCCTCCTCCCGCCGCGTGCTGCTTCACATCGCACACCCCACCGTGAGAAACGGAGAAGTCCCTGTTGCAAGCGCTGCAGCGCGCCTTCAGAGCGTTATCCTGCACTTTGTGTAGCCAAGAGAACTCCTTCTCCCACTCTGCGCGGTATTTCTGCATCCGCCTGCCTTTCTTGGCTGGAGACTGAGCGGGCGAAGATGCCATGGCACTCGGCAGCCCGGAGCCGTGCAGAAGCTGGGCACAGAAGCCCGGTCTCAGCCAATCAGCAGCGGGTATGGAACTGGATTCTGATTGGATAGCAGCAGCATGGCAGTGAGAGGGGAGAAAAAAATCTGTGGCCCAATCAAAGTTGGGAAGCCTTAAGGCGAGAGGCGACTATGTACCCAATCGCTGAAAAACAAGGAAGGCGGGAGGAGCAGGTTGTAGGCCTTAACTCGGAGACAGGCACAGAGGGCGTCCAATCAGAAGCCGTCTTTAGCAAATGCAATTTTTTTAAAAAAGGCAGGGAGAAAGACTCACAAAGTTAAGCTTTTTTAAACTTGAAAGGTCAGCTTTGATTCCAGAAAAGCAAACAATCAGTTTATTTATAAAGTGGGCAAAAGTGTTCCGAACTTACATTTCCCACCAATGGCAGCCCGACTCTGGGACGCACAGACCCAATAGGAATGCAGGATTCCGGGTTCCCTTCTGCAATTGGCATTGACACTTGAAACACACACACAGCAGCCAATGGAGAAGGGGGGCGGTATTTACTCGGGAGAGGCTGCCGCTTGCTAGGGAGCCACGCGGTGGAGTTGGAAGTGCGGGAGGTCGCGTTTGTTGCGCAGAGTCCAATCAAGTTACCGAAATGTCTTCCACGCTGTGTGGGTTTTATGTTTTGCGCTATTGCCAATTTCTTTTTTCCGCCATGCAGGGAATATGGAAAATAAACATTGTTTTCAAACTTCACGTAGTGTAGAACTACATTCTTTTATTTAATTAATTTATTTCTTACTTCCATTTCTATTCCGCCCTCCCTGCGTGCGGGCTCAAGGCGGGTTACAAAGTCACATAAAAATCCTGACTAACGTAACAGTAAACAGAAGTTTAACAATACAACTAATATTAAAATCAACTGTGCAGCAAACCAGAGCGAGTTTGCCTTGATAATAGAGCTCGGATGGAAAAGCTTCAGAGTCGCGCCCAAGTGAGCGGGAATGCATTAAGCAAGGAGAAACGCTGACGTCCCGAAAAGGAGGCAACTTGCCGGGGAAGCAGGATGTCTACTGAAAAGCCCTGGCTTCCCTCCCAATAATTGTAATGGAGGATCTTGCCGTTAAGGATGCAAATGGCCAGATTTTTTTTAATGGACAAAAGTACTCTGATTTTTTTTGGCAGCGCTGATTTTTAATTAGCGACTTAATCAGTGCTGTTTTCCCCTTTACAGCCAAAGGGATTTTTCGTATAATTTCTTTTTTATATTTCATGTGATATTGTAATTATGCAATTACAGTAATTTGAAAAATGAACAGTCTGCCTACAGAGAGAGAGAGACCAGTAGTTAAGGTACTTTCCAATGGTTATTGCTTTGCCTTTTAATGTTTTAAGCAGAAAACTGCTTTGGTCTTCAGGCTTGCCAGATCTGGTCAGATCCTGGAAGCTAAGCAAGGTGGTCCCTGGCTAGTATTTGGATGGGGGACCGCCAAGGAAGTCCAGGGTGGCGAAGCAGAGGCAGGCAGTGGCCAACCACCTCTGAACATCTCTTGCCTTGAAAATGCTATGGGGTTGCCATGAGTCAGCTGTGGCCTGACAGCACTCTCCTACAACCACCAAACTGCTTTGATAGTCAGAAGCAGGGCTATTTTTGGGCATGAATGCACAGGAACGGAGTTCCGGCTGGCTCCCAAGTTGGCCACGCCCAGGAGGAACTCATTAGCATAATAGGCCACACCCAACAGCAGAATCTCATTAGGATTGGCTACATTAGGGTTGTGTGGCCTAACATGCAAAGGAGTTCCTGCTACAAAAAAAGCCCTGGTTTGACAACAAACAAGGTAAACAGAATAACAAGCAAAAGGTGGGTGTGGCTGGATGAGCACACTTCTGGTAACGGGTGTGGCCTCATATGCTAATGACCTGTGCTGTCAGGGGTGTGGCCTAATAAGAACACGTTTCTGCTGTTGGGTGTGGCCAGTTATGCTAATGAGTTCCTGCTGGGCTTTTTCTACAAAAAAAGCCCTGGTCAGAAGGTATATAAAATACATTCACTTTGGCCCCGGTCACACGGGCCGGATATCGCGGGGGGAGGCGTGGCTGTTTGCCCCGGAGCGAACTACCGCGCAGCAGCCGGATCAAACGTCCCGCCCGACATCCCGCTGACATTCCGTGGTTGGGGGGAATTGCCAATCATACCTCACTCCTGCGGCACGGCAAAGAAGCGGCACCGCGGGGGTTGTGTTGGTTTTTTTAACCCAAGTGTTCGCATGCGCCATTGGGTGCTTGTGCGCACCTGTGGAGACTTGACAAAAACTTTTCGCGATGGGACATGGGCGGGTGCCGGATGCCACGAGCTAACACCAGAAACGTGATCTGACGCCCGCCCTTTTTACAGCGTATCTTCGTAGTGAATCCTCGGGTGAGCCACGGGAGCTCTACGCTTCCCAGATGTGGTGGTGAGATCACGCCCGGAAAATCCACCTATCTTCCGTCTCTAGTGTACCTAATGCTCCGTGTGACCGAGGCCATAGTTTACTGTGCTGCCGA
Source organism: Gekko japonicus (assembly GCF_001447785.1). Lineage (NCBI taxonomy): Eukaryota > Metazoa > Chordata > Lepidosauria > Squamata > Gekkonidae > Gekko > Gekko japonicus. The sequence continues at coordinate 198,663 of NW_015162558.1, read as the reverse complement.
GTAACTAGGGTTGCTTTCTTTTCCTGTTGGCTCTGGTCCCAGGCCTAACACCAACCTGACATGTGTCAATTTAGCAAATAAATATGAGGGAGATGGCGTCTGCTTAATTTTTGTGTGCCAAGTGGCTGTTCAAAGCACAGCAGCAGGGCCAGTCAGAACACTGGCAACCTTACAGGGTTACAGTGTATGGTCCATTCACGTGACGGTTAGACATGTGTCCTCCTTCCCAAAGGGGACTATCAGCCGCACAAAACAGCCATGCATAGGCCAGAAAGCTCTCCTCTTCCTTCTCTCACTTCTGTTCCTGCTCTGATGCTGACTTAGTTTCAACACCTTGCCCAGGGGTCATTTAGTAGAAAAAGAGCTAGGGGAACTCATTAGCATAACTCATTAGCATATGCCACACCCCCTGACATCAGGGGCCCAGCGGTGGACCGGCAAGGCCAGCGGGAGTGCGAGGAAGCCCCGCCAAGGCCCTCCCTGGCCCCAGGCAGGCAGGGGTGGGGAGAGGCGGGGAGGAAGCAACTTACCCTCCCTCTTCTCCTGCCTCCTCCTGGCTGAATGAGGGCTGGAAGTGGGGTGGCTGGAAGCAGGGGGCGGGGCTTCGTCATGTGCCCCGCCCCCCTGCACCTCACCCGGGGGAACGTTCCTCCCCGAAATGACCTCTGACCTTGCCAAAGAGATTGGGAATATGACCCCAGACCTAGATTTAGGGCACTGCACTCTACTAGAGGAACTTTTAATGCACAGATGGGAATTTAACAGAATAATCATAGAACAATTACTGAGGGAAACCGAGGTTCCAGCACTGGTGGTTCCACATGGTACGCTTGCAGCTAGAGCTGGCAATAGCCCTGGTGAAAAATGTCCCCTTAATAGAAACTTAATTGGGTTTTAGGTAAAGGTTTCCCTTGCTTGAAAGCCAGTCGAGTCCGGCTCTAGGGTTGCGGTGCTCATCTCCGTTCCAAGCCGAAGAGCCAGCGCTGTCAGAAGACTTCTCTGTGGTCATGTGGCCGGCATGACTAGACGCCGAGGTGCACGGAACACGTGTTACCTTCCCACCGAAGGGGTACCTATTTATCTCCTTGCAATTTCTTGCTTTCGAACTGCTAGGTTGGCAGGAGCCGGGACCAAAGACGGGAGCTCACTCCGTCACGTGGCACTTGGGTCTCGAACTGCTGAACTACCGACCTTCTGGTCTGCAGTTTAGCGTCTTAATCACTTGAGCCACTGCAGCCCAAAAATTGGGTTTTACTTGCCCATTACTTCCCTCCATGCCATGAAAAGGTTCAGCTGCCCGTTGTCACATATTAAGGCGCCTTCTAGAGAGCACTGCTGCTGCTCTGTGTTTTTCTCGCCACCAGAGGGGCTCCCAACACTGCACACATTGTGAAAGGTCAATCCACATGGTAGGTTTTTATCCGGGCTTTCCTTTTGTATGTTTCCTACTTTCCTGTACATGCTTTTCAGTTCTTGGGACTTTTTTGGTGAGCATGTATTGCTTGTATTGTTTTGAAAGCCCACCCCCCCGTGCCCCCCGATCTTGGTTTATGAGCTCAGGGCCTATAATGATTTTCACTGTATCAGCCAATGCCCCCTCATCCCACCTGTGAATTTTTACCTTGCATTCTAACTCTTTCTCACAATGAGAGAGAGAAATTACTTTTCTACAGAAGACTTTGCTTGCATGTCCAAATGTGAAGCTTGCTTGGAGAAACATAACTCAGTAAACGCCAGGGGTCATTTCCTGCAGGAGTGCACAGGAGCGGAGCTCCAGCAGTAAAGAGCCCAGGGGGCGGGCACATAAACAAGGCCCCACCCCCTGCTCCCAGCAGCCCTCAGTCAGAGCAAGAAGCAGCCAGGTAAGTTGCAGAGTCCCCCGGCCCAAAACAATCCAATGGCACCTTTAAGACCAAGTTTTATTCAGGTAAAAGCTCTCCCTCCTCTGCGGGGACAGATCTGCACGTTCCCCCCCCCCATAGCTAGCAATCCAAAACAGTCCAGTGGAGCCTGAGCGGTGGGTGTTGCCTTCTGCAAACAAGTTATGCTAATGAGTTATGCTAATGAGCTCCTGCACCTCTTTTTCTACGAAATGACCCCTGGTAAACGCAAGGGTTAAATAACAGGATCTGTGCATTAACTAATAATGTATGCATGTATGTGGAGTCCTTGATTTTTTTTGTCAGAAATTCTGCTATTTTGGAGACAGTCTCTTGTGAGCAACCAGTCCCCTTGGTTTTAATGCTGTCTAAAGGTCCTTCAGAAAAATCAGTGGATTTCTGAACCGACTGCCCTTCTGGTGTGCGCCTGTCCTTTTAACATCGCTGTGTATTGGCCAGGGGTGGCTGTTTGGACAGGAAGCTGCCTGAGTCCAAAGTGCTACAGACCTTCATAGGCCTAATCCCACCCCTCACCCTGCAGCCTCCCACCCCTCAGGAATTCAGGAAGTTTGTTTTGTGCAACCCGTGGAACTAGAGAAAAAGTTGCAAAGGAGAATTCCGCAGGCTGGATCTTCAGGTGAGCAAACCGGGCTTCCTTTTTCAATTCCTTTCCTAACTTTTGACAGAATGGTATGTGTGTCTGTGTCATAAAATAAAAAAAAATCCAGGCACACCAAAAAGACGGTCTTGCCTGGCCTCCTTTTTTATCTGCTCTGGGATAACTAAAACGGCGACCACTTTTTATTCCAGGTTCTATTTTCTCTGGCTTGTGGGTGGTTATCTTGTTTAATATGCTGTATTTTAAAGTTGCTGTTGTGATTTAGCTTTCTAGCCTTAGAGGGGTGGATGCCCCTCCACACCTGATCGCTCATTAGCGGCTTGTGAAAGTTTGAATAAATTAAAAATAAATGTTTAAATTACAATTATTAAAAATAAAAATCCTGCTGACCAGGGCTACAAAGTTGATTCGGTTTGGCAGTCGGGATCTCACTGGCTCACCAGGAGCAGCTGACTCAGGAAAGGAGATTGGAGGGGTCCTTAGGAGGCACCCCCTCCTAGGACTTTGTGTGAAATCACTCTTCCCCTTATGAATCAAGAACTGAAGGCAGCAATAGCCATGATCACGTTACAGTGAACACACGTACATCCTGTATGTACACGCATACCTCTGATTTATTAAATAAAGTTGCCAGCTCTGGGTAAGGAAATACCTGGAGATTCGGGGGGTGGGTGGGGCCTAGGGGGGGGCAGGGCTTGGTAAGGAAAGGGACTTCAGCGGGGTACAATGCCACAGAGTCCACCCACAAAAGCAGACATTTCCACCAAGGGAACTGATCTCTATTGCCTGGCGGTCAACTGTAATGGCGGGAGATCTCCAGGCCCCACCTGGAGGTTGGCAACCATAGCTGTTCGTAAGAACGAGCCAGTGTGCGCTCACTTTCCAAATGCAACTGGGGAGCAGTGCCTGGATAGATGTGTGGTTTAAATCACACATTCAGCTGTATATGTGCATTGAATGTAACGTGAAAACCCCTGAATGCACATATAAAGAAAAATCAAGTGTATGCTGTACATGGATCATGTATGTGTTCACTGTAACCTGTGAAAATGTTCACTGTAACCTGTGAAAAGGGAATTAGAAGAAATCTTTGGAACTCCAAAGACCAGCACCAGAAGGACGCCGCCGACTACCGCCCGCAAGAACAACAACCGAAGATCCGCCGCAAAAAGGGTGCCTGGTAGGGTAGTCACCACCCCTGTATGTCTGTGGCCCTAGGTTAGATTCTGTAAATGTAATTAGCACTCTCTGTAAGCCACCCAGAGACCCTTAGGGGTTAGGGCAGGATAGCAAATCAAATAAATAAATAAATAAATTGGGAAGTAACGGTAGCAGCAGTACCTTTACTATGACTAACTAAAAAAAAATCACAGAATTGTAAGCAAGCTTTTTCAATTCACTCGGTGTGTAGAGGGGGAGGTATTTGTGAATTTCCTGCATTGTGCATGGGGCGGGACTAGATGACCCTGGAGATCCCTTCCAACTCTATGATTCTATGTAAAGTACCATCAATTCATAGCTGACTTATGGCAGCAACTCCATAAAGTCTTCAAGACAGGAGATGTACAGAGATGGTTTGCCGCTGCCTGGCTCTGCATAGCACCCCCGGACTTCAATGGTGGCCTCCCATCCAAGTACTAACCTGGATCAACCCTGCTTAGTCTGATATCTGGTGAGGAGACTAACCTCCTGGGCCGTCCAGGTCAGGGCTTATTTTCTACTTCAGTGACTTTTTTGTTGGTCCTAGTAAGGCCACCAGTGGCACGATGGCTGGTTTAACTCTTTCCAAGTGGTGTCTCCAACCATGGGGACAACTGATCATTTGTAACTCTTAGCCAAATAAGGACCCAGATATAGTCCCATACCAAATCCCTGGATTTTCATATAGTTATCAGGGAATGACTGGAAAATAAATGTGTTCAGCACCTGATCCTCCCAGTAGGAAGAGATGTGGTAGGGCAATGGTCTTGAACCCATGGGTCAGGCCCTTCTGGTGAGTCCGAAGCCCCTGTGGCTGCTCTGCCATTCTTTTGCCACCTTTTGGAAGGACCTGATTATTTGGTGCTATATCCCCCGTTGCTCTTTGTATACATGCTGAGAAAAGCAGTGGAACAGTGAGGTCCGTACTCCTGGTTTTGTCAATGGTTGGGTCAACATTCTGGCTCCCTTTCTTCCTGTCATGTGACTCTGTCATGTGATCATGCTTCCAGTTCAGTGAGCCCCAGGGACTGGAAACATTGAAGACCACTGCTGTTGAGCATGAGATGGGAATCTTCATTACTTCCTCCTACCACTTGTCCTTCCACTGGCTTCTTAGAACATTGTCTGGTATGTTTTTGCCATTTTTCCTCCCCAGCTTCCATGGCCTCGCACCCAGACCTTTCACACCTTCTCCCCGTTGCCCGATTGCGCCAACTGGCCCGTGACTGGCTGCAGGAAGACGCTCCCGGCTTTGACTATGGAGGCTACGCTGTGGGCGATCGACAGGAACGGGCCGTGCTCCTTTGCAAGTCCCCAGGAATCTTGGCTGGCTTTCCTTTCTTCAAAGCCGTCTTTGCTGAGGTGGGCTGCTCTGTGGAGTGGTTCCAGTCGGAGGGAGTATGGGCAGAACCGATTACCCGGGTGGCTGAAGTCCGTGGGCCAGCCAAAGACCTCTTGCTGGGTGAGCGGGTGGCTCTGAACTGCATGGGACGGTGCAGCGGTATTGCCACGTTGGCAGCAAAGGCGTGTCGGGTAGCACAAGAAGCTGGCTGGTGTGGAGAAGTGGCTGGGACAAGAAAGACCACGCCTGGATTCCGTCTCCCTGAAAAATACGCCCTCCTAGTGGGAGGAGCTTCCTGTCACCGTTATGATCTGGGGAGTCTCATCATGCTGAAGGATAACCATGTGTGGGCATCTGGCAGCATCACACAAGTGGGTGTTTCTTTGATCGCTTGCTCTTCCTCCGTCATTGTACAGCGTATGTTGCAGGTGGAAGGCTATTCCTTCACTGTGGCTGCTTCATTGTCATGCTTCATTGATTTCAGTTTTTTAACAGAGAATCCAGGTATCTCTATTGACAGCCAATTGTACTCCAGTTTTTGGTATGTTGCTTTCCTGCCTTTTCTCAAGCCTGCTTTGTTTGATTTAAAAAAACCCTCCAAAGTTAAAAAAAGCATAAAATCTCAGCACCAACCTCTTGAGTAAGGACAAACGGCAGTATTTAGGTTTTCACTGTTCCCTTTCAGTTTTCCTCCTTCCCTTTTCAACTTAATTAATTACATCATGTTCTCTCACAGGAGTTAGAAATCAGTGGTAAATTGCCTATCTATTTTTATCCAGTCCTTTTCCCAAAGAGATGAGGCTGCACCTATGGGCCTCTAATCCCCTATTTTATCATCATGATAGCCCTGTGAGATAGGTTAAGCTGAGAGAGTGTGCCTGGCCCAAAAACACAAAGTGAGTGTGGGGGGCAGTTGTCCTGCTTTTTGCTTTGCAGCCAACCAAAGCCACTGCTCATTAAAAATGCTAGTTCGTAATCCCGCTAATTCAATAATAAACGATAGGATTTTAGCTAAGCAGGGCCGAACCTGGCAAGTAATGGGAAGGGAGACCTCCAAGGAATACCAGGGCTCGGGACGCAGATGCAGGCAATCAAGCCACCTCTCTGAAAAAAATCCAAGCCCCCAGCAGGGGTTGCCAGAAGTCACCATGACTTCCAGGCATGCACGCACACACACACACACACACACACACACACACACACACACACACACAAATATCGTTTTTTAAAAACGAGGAGTATCTTTGACTCAAAATAGCATTTTAAAAACGAGTAGTATCTTTGACTGGCTACAAAGTGGGAAGCAGTAACTGAGCTCCCCATCCGCAAGAACAAATCATTAAGAATTCTGGATAGCTTCAGTTTACATTAATTAATGGGCCAGGAGAACAGGAAGTAGATCATTAAAGTGTGAGCAATGATGCAAAATAACAATTGCAGGGACAAGCAGAACTTTTACTGAATGGGTTTTGCTCCTGAAACATAGAGTAGGATCTTTTCCACAGGGGAGGATTTTTATGAGGAATGTAGTGTTAATTCTTATACCAGGTAGAACCCCAGTTCTACTTCCAGCTGCTCGTGCAAGGGGAATCTTTCTGCAGCACAAAACTGTCTCCATGTGGATAGTGTAGGGTTGCCAGGTCTGGGTTGGAAAATACCTGGAGACTTTGGGGATGGAGCCAGAAGAGGGCAGGGTCTGGGGAGGGGAGGGGCCTCAGCATGGTGCAATGCCATAGAGTCCACCCTTCAAAGCAGCCATTTTCTCCAGGGGAGCTGATCTCTGTCAGCTGGAGATCAGTTGCAAAAGCGGGAGATCTCCAGGCACCCCCTGGAGGCTGGCAACCCTAGGGTAGTGCTCATGACCCCCATATACTGAATCGCTGCCCATTATGGACAAAACCAAGGGGATTCGGCCATAGAAGCAAACTGGGCATTAGTTTGGAGTGCCTGACTCAACTGCGTAAGAAGCCAATAACAACCGCGACAAATGTATATTTATAAAACATGTGAAACCTTTTGGGAGTGGCAGAGAGAACAGCAGGGGGAAAGGCTTAAGCATTTCTGTCTTCCCTGCCCCACTGCTATTCTCAATTCATTCTCCAGAAGTTTTTTCCCCTTTCTTATTTCAGAAAAGTGTTCCGCTCCTGTTAGATCTGTCAGAATGGAATGCTGCCATTGGCTCCTAAGCGTGTAGGGTTGCCAGCTCTGGGTTGAGAAACACCCGGAGATTTTGGGGGGTGGAGCCCAGGGAGGTGGGGTTTGGGGAAGGGAGAGACCTCTGCGTGGGTACAGTGCCACGGAGTCCACCTTCCAAAGTGGCCATTTTCTCCAGGTAAACTGGTCTCTGTCGCCTGGAGATCAGTTGTAATAGTGGGTGATCTCCAGCCACCACCTGGGGGTTGGCAGCCCTGTAAGCATCTTGTAGAGAGCCACGGCCTGAGTTTCATGATGTATGTACTTTTCCTCCAGTGTGTTGTTTATTACAGGTGAAGTGGGTAGGAGTACATCAGCGACTGGGCCCAGGAATCCGGGGAGAGTATTTATGGTGCAGAACAACTGGGTGACTGATGTTAATAATGAAAATTCGAAAGTCATGTTGGACCAACCTTAATATGCTTCACTAATGCTGCGCGGTATAACTGGGATACCAGAGTTGAGGGTTCTTCTGTCTGTCAACAAAAACCTTAGGCCAGCCCAGACAAAACCCCAATCCATTATCCATAAGAGATACGTAACTTGGGGCTTCACGTTTGCTGGCCCATGGAAACTCAACCCCTGTGCTAGAAGAACAACCCTGCTTGATTAAAAGCTACACACCATAGTCTCAAAATGGAACAGTTACGGAGTGATCTGAGGACTCAGATGTTCAAACGAATATGTTGTTCCAAAGTGTGGGTTAGTTTGCTTTTAATTAATACAATGGACGTCATTATAGCTCCTGTTGTGTAGACTGAGGGCTCCCAAAGAGATGCATGCATGAAGCTATTTCTCCCACATTTGCTTCCAAGGTTTTGGGAAAGGAGGCATGACTAATACATTTTGCCTAAACTTTTACCCAACCTGTTGTGAATTACCTACACTCTGGTTTAAATGGGCGTCACAGCTGCTATGGTGATGGGCCCCCCAGCTACCTCAGCCTACTTGGTGGGTGACTCATTTCCCACCAACCTTGATGGCACAGCACTCGAAGGGAAATCCTCCTGCATATGTCCTTGCTGGGATTTGCAAAACCTCCAGCCTGGTAGAACCTGGAGTTCTCCCAGAATTACAACTGATCTCCAAAATACAGAGATTAGTTACCCTGGAGGAAATGTTAGCTTTGGAGGGTATACCATACCATTGACACACCATAAAGTCGAGAAGAAATGGAAGTCCTAGAGTGACATCACATCTCTACAGAGCTCCTCCCCTCCCTAAACTCCACCCTCCCCAGGCACTGCCCCCAAATATCAGGAATTTCCCAAGCCAGATCAGGCAACCCTAGACTCCTTTCTCTAACAGGTTTCTGCCTTTTAATGGTTATAACCTTGCAGGCTGTCCAGAACGCCCGGCGTGTTGGAGGCTTTGCCCTGAAGATAGAAGTTGAGTGTCGCTCACTGGAAGAGGCTGTTGAAGCAGCAGAATGTGGGGCCGATATTGTCATGCTGGACAATTTTACTCCTGAGGTACTGGGCTGGAGCCAGATAGGGACAGCTTTTGCAACTAAAATATTACAATTTTAAAACAAAGAAATAAAACCCCAAAGCTCTTTACTGAAACTGTAATGGGAAATTATTACAGTCAGGGGTCTTTGGAGGCCGGAGCGCACCGGAGCACTACTCCGGGAGCCCAGGAGCTGGCAAAATGGCGGTGGCAGCAAGCCCCGCCCCCAGCTCCCCGTGCTACAGCCTGTTGCCGCCTTCCCGGGGCCCGTGCTGGAGTGCTGCAGCCCCGAGTCAGCCCGTTGCTGCCTTGCCGGAGCCCACGAAAGAGCACTGCGGCCCCGGGGAGGCCAGAGGAGACCCGTCGCCGCTTCCCAGGGCCCACGCTGGAGCACTGCGGCCCAGGAGAAGCCCAGAAGAGACCCCTTTCACCTCCCGGGGTAAGTGAAGGGTCCGCGGGGGGTGGCGGAGGCTTGATTGGGAGAGTGGGGGGGATGGGAGAGCCTCCCCCCTCCCCCCATCTCTTTGCCCTCTTTCTTTCCCCTCTTTCCTTCCCGTTTCCTTTTCTATTCCTCCTTTTCTTTATCTTTCCCTTTTCTTCCTTCCTTCCTCTTTTCCTTCTTCTTTCCTTCTCTCTCTTTACCTCTTTCCTTCCTTCCCTTCTCACTGTTTCTCTCTTTCCTTCCTTTCATTCTCTCCTTTTCCTCTTTTCTTTCTTTCTTTCTTTCTTTCTTTCTTTCTTTCTTTCTTTCTTTCCTTCCTTCCTTACTTTTTCCCTCCTTCTTTCCTTCTATTTCTTTCACTTTCTTTCCTTCGTTCCTTCTCTCTTCTCTCTCTCCTTCCCTCTTTCCTCCTTCTGCTGCCCAACTCTAGTGAGAAGGGGTTTAAACTTTAAACCCCTTCTCTCTTTGCTCCCCCCCCCCCCCCCCTTTTGCTTCCCCTTCTGACATCACTTCCGGTGATGTCAGGGGGCATTGCATATGCTAATAGCCTAGTAGCTCATTAGCATACCGTATGCTAATGAGCTCCAGCAGCTCTTTTTCTACGAAATGACCCCCGGATTACAGTTGTAATGTTACTGTAGAGTACTTTAATGGCATAAATTTTACAACCTCTAGTCAAAAAACAAAACAAACCTAATTTGGTAAAAAAACCTACCTTCCTCCATGTGGCAGTCACTTATATTAGACACAGAACAATGTTTGAGTCCAGTGGGCACCTTTAAGACCAACAAAGTTTTATTCAAGGTATACGCTTTCGTGTGCATGAACACTTCATCAGATACACGAAAGCTTCTACCCAGAATTAAACTTCGTTGGTCTTAAAGGTGCCACTAGACTCAAACTTTGTTCTGTTGCTTCAGACCAACACGACTACCTAAATTTATACTGGATACTACACTGTCCAACATCTCAACAGCAACTGTGCCACAGTGGTTATAAAACAATGTGGCCTATTTTATGAAAGAGCAAGTGTCTGGCTTGACCCTGCCTCTCTTCCTGTTATATCTACCCCATTTCTCCTCTTGTAGGACCTGCATCCGACAGCCAGCACCCTGAAGGCCTCCTTTCCTCATGTGACGATAGAAGCCAGTGGAGGAATTACCGAGGATAACCTGGCTAAGTTTGTGGGGCCCAATATTGATGTGGTCTCACTCGGTTGCCTCACCCAGTCAGCCACGGTTGTAGATTTCTCCCTCAAGCTCTGCCGGGACCCGGCCTCTAAGCCGCCTGTGAGGAATTTCATCTTCTGAAGGAAGGGGAGCTGGACTGCGGGTTCATCTGTGACATGCAAATCACCGTCATTCCATACAGCATTTGCTAGGTTCAGACCTGGAGATCCATCCTGAACCTCTAAAAGGTGTAAAGAATTAAATGGGAGGCAGGTACTTTACTGCTTGCCTGGGCTATTTTTGGGCAGGAACGCACAGGAAGGGAGTTCCGGCTGTCTCCCGAGTTGGCCACGCCCAGCAGGACCTCATTAGCATAATAGGCCACACCCAACAGCAGACACTCATTAGGATTGGCTACATTTGGGGTGTGTGGCCTAACATGCAAAGGGATTCTTGCTCCCCAAAAAGCCCTGGGTTTTGACAACAAACAAGGTAAACAGAATAAGAAGCAAAAGGTAGGTGTGGCTGGATGACCACACTTCTGGTAGCATGGGGGTGTGGCCTAATATGCCAATGAGCTGTGCTGTCGGGGGTGTGGCCTAATATGCTAATGAGTTCCTGCTGTTGGGTATGGCCTATTATGCTAATGAGTTCCTGCTGTTGGGTATGGCCTAATGAGTTCCTGCTGGGCTTCTTCTACAAAAAGAGCCCTGCTGCTTGCCATCATAATTTTAGCAGCGTTTGATCAAAAGGGACCCACCTGGTGTGGGATGAGAGCTGGAGAAGGGAGCAGTGGCGCGGCGATGGAAAAGGCACAGTGGCTGTATCTGCTGTCCGGGTTTCAGACCTCCTCAAGATGTAGGCGTCGTCTCCAGGTTATCACCTGGCAAGAAGACTAGAAATGTCTGTCATATCTTCCTTTTGTGCCTCCTCCACTTCTGCTGCAGGCAGGTCATGTGGCAGGCAAATAAAACGGCCATCTTTTTAAAAGGTGCTCGAGCAACAGTTTGTGCCCCACCCCATCCAAGGTCTATTTTTTAACTGCATCTGAAGCAATGCGAGAACCAGATTAAAAATGAGTTAAAACGCCCTGACCTGGACAGCCCAGGCAAGCCCGATCTCCTTGGGATACCAGCAGTTGGGAGGCGGGGGCAGGCTTTATTCAGCCACCTCTTTGAATGTCCTCCAGGCCCCCAGTAGCGTTCGGTCACCAGCAATGTTCCCTCTAAGCTTTGGAGTCTTGTGAGCAAAAATTTTCCTTTGTGAGCTACTGGCGTTAAAGTTGTGAGCAAGCAATCTGGCTACTGCATGAATTAGTTTGCTCTGGAGCCATCGTTCCTGAGCTAAGGCAAAAATGTGTGAGCCAGAGGCTAAAAAACTGTGAGCTAGCTCACACTAACTCAGCTTAGAGGGAACGCTGGTCACCAGAGGTCATAAGAACATAA
>NW_015162558.1:163202-186530 GCF_001447785.1 Gekko japonicus | reverse complement strand
TCCCTACCTGCTCTATCCCATGCATAATCTTATAAACCTCAATCATGTCAAGAGCCCCAAGCGTTTTAACCTTTCTTCATAGGGAAAGTGTTCCCTATGTCTTCCAGGTGCACATGCACACATGTATAAAAAATGAATTAAAACAATATCTGGGGGAATTCAACTTGTACAAATGGGGGGGGGCAGAGATCCATGAAGAATTGTGTTTGGAAATTCCACCCCCATCCTGAAATCTTCTTCATGATTCACTACTCTATCATTGCTTTGAGCAGGCTTTATTTTCCCTCATCGGTTTTTGCCTTTAATGGTTTTTCAGCTGCTCTCAACATTTTGTGCCTCATAGAGCATGCTCGTAACTCAACAGCCCATATCTTTTGGCAGGATTTGAGGGCATGCTTTTGCTTCTTTTGTGTAATCGTCTTTTTTCTGATGCTTGACAAGGCGCCAGAATATGCAGAAACTTTTACCTTATCCATGAATGGGCCAGTTTTGCTGTTTTTGTGATTGTCATCAGTCAGTCACTTTACCATTAGATACAGATTTTGCTACTAGAGGTACATTTATTCCAGGATAGCTGCATTTCAGGCTGAGAGAAGACTGTAACAACAGGAGCATTAGAAACAGAGATGTCCGCATCTTTATTAAGACATTTCAGAGGAAGGTCCCGGTCAAGTTAAGACTGGTAGAGGCGCACAGGGTTTGGTGTTGGAGGGGTGTAATTTTCCTCCCCCCAATAATAATAAATAACTGATTGACATGTATATTGTTGGTTTACAAAAATGTGTGGATCACCCGGGACTAGCGTCAAGGAAACTCCCCAGCCTGGGGGTGTCTGGGTGGATTCCCCCACAAGGGGTGGGAAAATTTGGGGTTTATTCCCCTTCCTTGTCCTCTCCGTGTGTGATGACGTAGCAAATGTTCTTGTAGTCCACGTTGCCAGCTACATCTGGAGGGAAGGCGTGCCACATGTTCTTGACCTGCACGGAGAAAAAGAGCATTAGGCACATCTCTCCTTCAATACACTTATTGGCATTTTTTACATATAGATGTGTAGGGGTGATGTATCTGACAAAGGGAGTGTCGACTCTTGGAAGGTTTGTACACTGGAAATGTTGTTGGTCTTTAAGGTGATCCTGGACTCACATTATGCCCTTCTACTCTACACCAGCACAGCTACCCACCTGAAACTATTGTTATGGGTAGAGTGGTAAATTCAGGTGCAAAGAGGATGCGTTACAAATTTAAAAGCCGCCCTGAGCCTGCTTTGCACGGAGGGCAGGGTATAAATCTGACAATAAATAAATAGGTGTTTGCAATTTTTTTACATAGCTTTCTACAAAACTGCCTTTGCTTCACTAACGGCCTCTCTGTGAAGCTTACCAACTGTCACTTTACCACCGTGATGGAACTTTGCCATTTAAACTGGCCAATCGGGGCATAGCTGGAGTGCTCTGGACCACAGGAAATCTATATATCTAATAGCGAAGGCGCCCCCTGTGTGCGGATATCTAAATCCGCACATCGGGGGCACCTGGGGGGCACGGAGATTTTCCTGCACACTTGGGGCAGTCCCCAGGTGTGTGCAAAAATCTAAAAAGTTGAAAAAATATAGGGGGGATATTTAAATCCCCCCCCAAAGTAAAAGAGCGTTTCCTGAGCATGCGCAGGGAACGCTCTGGGGACTCTGCGGTTGGCCGGTGGTTGGAAGCTGCTCAGGCCTCGCCACCAGAGCTGAGGCGGGGAGAGAGGAGGAGGAGATCAGCCGCTGGAACGGGGGGGGGGAGAGACCGGCAGAGGGGGAAGAAGGGGGGGAGAGATTGGCAGGGCCCCAGCCTCTCGGGCTGGGCCACCGACACCAGGGAGGGGGAGGGAGAAGGCTTGGCGGGCAGGGGCTGTAAGCAGCCCTCACCCGGGGGGGGAGAAAGTTTGGCGGGCGAGCTCAGGCCTCCCGCCACCGCTGCTGCCGCTGGGGGAACGGGGGAGAAAGTTTGGCAGGCTGAGTTCAGGCCTCTCGCCGCCGGTGCTGGGGGGGAGGAGGGAGAAGGCTTGGAGAGAAGGCTTGGAAAGGCGCGGGCCTCGCTGTGGGTGCTGGAGACGGGGGGCAGGGAGAAGGCTCACCTGCGGCTGCTTCCTTCTCCTCCTGTGGAGCTTCTCCTCCCCCACCCCACAAGTATCACGGGTCCTCCTTCTTGTAGGTTCATAATAGCGATGTCTAATATTCCACTGGTCAAGTATTTTCCCCTCTTCTCTGGATTCACACCAGAGCTACACTCCTACACTCAGAAAAAGTAGATAAATAGTAGAGATCACTCCTGCTCAGATCCTCTGGGCTGGAATCCATGGGTAAGCATGAGCTGTGATTAATCAGCGGGGGCACAAAGGTTCTGCTTATGCTCAGAATTCTGCCCTTAATTATTCCTTGATTAAAGCACTGCCCTGGCCTGTAATTAAACCAGGTTGTGGGGAAGAAACAAACACCAGTTAGCTCCGGTGGTATCCAGATTTGGACATCACGGTCAATGGATGTTTATTGAAAGCAGAAGACCACACAAAGGAGAGGGAGGAAGGGAAAAGACTGTGAGAACCCGGCTACAAACTATGCTTGCCTCCATCACAAACAAACCTTGATTTGTTCGTAATGTTGAATAAGGCTGGTACTGTATTTCAAAGCCTTGTAAAATTTGGATTTGGAAAAAAAAATATTGACAAGGAGTAGCGTCTGGCAGAGGAAGTATGATTAGGAGAGGCAGAGGGACGAAGATATGGGCAAGAGAAGAAATGTCGGCCGTACCTCTTCTGGGGTGAACCGGTCACATTGGGTGCTCAGAAGTTCTTCCAAGCTGTGTGAAGCCAAAGAAAACGGGGCATGTGAGAGGGACTCCCAAATTTTGGGGACCCACTATCAAACTGACCCCAAGCCCTCCAGCTTGAGAGGCCTCCAATTCCAGAGAATCCCTCCACCCGCACTTGCAATTGTACATAAACTCAAAATATCCTATTGTTCCTGCTTTATTCTTCAGCTCCCTAATGGGGCCATTTCTCAGCAGGCAACAATCCCACCCTTTTGGAGTCCAGGACTGTCAGAATTTCTAATCCTCTCCACCAAAGATTCAAGGCGATGGTGTATCAGTTCCCCTTCCTAGGGAATCCTGGGAACTTCCATTCTGCGAGGACGGGGGGGCTCTCTATTGGAATTCTCCAAACTATCACCCACTGGAATCTGGTCAGCATTCCCTGTTCTCTCATAATTCATACAAAAATTACAGTTCCCAGGACTGAGTGAAACCAGTCACTGAATGAGCCTTAAATGGATGTACGCTTATAATGTGGGAGACGGTGCCTCTGGCAGATAGTGCCTCTGGGCACTTGATGGGTAAGTACCACCAAGCCACTTCTAACTTAAGGCGACCCTATGAATGAATGACCTCCAAAACGTCCTGTCGTTAACAGGGGAGGGGTAGGTACTCACAATTGCTTCTTGATGGTGCCCTTGCCATCGGGGTCCAGGACTTTGAAGGCAGACATGATTACGTCCTCGGGATCAGCACCTGGTGGGGGCAAAAGAGCAAATGAGAGGAGTTAACAGTCCAAAGGGCTATCAACTCGGGAGAGAAGAAAGGGCAGAACTCTGGGGAAATCACTCACCCTTCAGCTTCTCCCCAAACATGGTGAGGAAGACGGTGAAGTTGATTGGGCCACTGGCCTCTTTGATCATGGACTCCAGCTCCTCATTCTTCACATTTAGGCGCCCTGTGGGGACAAGGAAAGGTGACTGAGGACTGGGTTTGTAGGGTCCATGGGCTGCCCATCTCTTCTTCATATGGTCCTGCTGTTCCAGAACTCTCTCTTGTCTTACCCATGGCACCAAACGTGTCTCTCAGGTCTTCCTTGTCAATGATGCCATCTCTGTTCTGGTCAATGACAGTGAAGGCCTAGGAAAAGACAGAGAAGAAACCATGGCAGGATTGCAGAAAACGCATCGCCACCTTCAACCTAAGCTACAATAGACCTGCTCGATGTGTGTGGTAGTCAGTAGCTCCTCTTTCCAACTAACCGCCTTTGATTCTTATATCGGATTCCAACTGTCCTCATGGAATGTCTATAAGAATTCAACCACTTCATTGTTTGCATACAGGATTTGCATAACACATTTGCATTTTTGGCGGGCTCATTCCAACACATTTCTGTCAGCATGTAAATGTCTGTGAGGGGGGGCACATGAACCGTTTTGTACAAATTTTCTTTTAATGTCCATTTTGACTCTCAGAAGGATATCAAACAAACTGTTCTGACTTCAAGGTTAATTAAATAGTGGACAGAAAGGACACTTTGGGGCTCTGATAGGTGACCTCTGGATTATTCCCTCCTTTCAGCTCTGTTACCTGACAAGATGGAAGACATTCCAACCTGAGTAATGGCCGATAACAAAGCTGGCTGCAATTTCCAGCTTAGATCGCCACCTTTTATGAAGGCCATCCACAAAGCAATTGAGTTAACATAGGTTCTGCAGGGTAGTATTGAGGAGAAGAGAGGGGAAATAGGATACACTTAACTAAGTGGCCTGGAAAATTAAATGAACAGGTTATATTGGTGGTTTCTTGCGATCTGAAAAGCCCTAATATCAAGAGGGAGCAAAATTAACATGGGCAAATGAGGAATAGCCAAGATATAGCGGGGATGGATTGTAGTTAAGCACTTTAGATATCTTTAGGTAGCAGTGTAGGGAGACAGAATCGAAAAATACTGTAATTTTTCAGCAAAGTTGCCAAATCTTTCTGTAGAATTTTAACAAGTTGGCTGGATAGGTTAGGTTAAAGAGCTCCTGCACTATTGCCCCGGGCTGGAACAAACATCTCTTGATGTCTCCCAGTTTTCTGCGGTTGATTCTCGTTCGGCCCCACTCTCCCCTCCCTTGTTTCTCTGCAGCTGTGCCCTGGAGACACCTGTCACCCGATATCCCTCTTTGCTTCTACCAGGAATGGAAACAATTTTCTTCTGTCTCATATTAAACCCTGAGCCCCTCCCTTGGGGGACAGGTGGTACATTCCAAAGGAGCTGTTGATGAGATCTCCAGAGGCTGCCACTGGGGGAGGGGGGGAGAATCTGCTGCCTCGCTCATTCTTCTCCTTCTCCACTTCACTCCATGCGTGTTTCCTTCCTGCTACAAAGGAACTGCTAGACAACCACAATGTGCGCACAGCCGTTCCTGTCCTTCTGGGAATGCACAAATGGAAGATTTGCCAGTGTTTTCTCCATTTGAAAAACTGTAAATTACAATTGCTGGGAATGGTGGGAGGCAGAAATTGCATCTTCCCAACAATTCACCATTGTGGCTGGAGTGCAGTAATGGAGGGGCCTATTTCAGAAGCACCATCCGAATCCTTCCTTTCCAGTTAGGGCTGCCAATTTCCAAGTCCAGATCTCCTGGGCTTACAACTGATCTCCAGGTGACAGAGAAATGAGTTCACCTGGAGAAATGGCTGCTTTGGAAGGTGGACCGTATGGCACTGTACCCCATGGAAGGCCCTCCCCTCCCCAAACCCCGTCCTCCTCAGGCTCCACCCCTCAAATCTGCAGGTATTTTCTAACCCAGAGCTGGCAACCCTGTTTCCAATCCATGTGGTCAAAATCCAATGCACAAAAACAACACTAACTGGAAAATCCCCAGAGTGCCGTTGTACAGATTCAGAGAGGACGGCTGTGCTACTAGTAGCAGTGATTGTTGTTAATTATGTTGCACCTTTAGTGTCCATGGGCAAATGATGGATCTGTGCCTTGAGCAGCTTACAATTTACATATAGCAACTTTTACATCAAGAGAGTATATGCTTCTGGAATTTTTATCTCAGCAACCCAAAGCTGTGCAATTCTGGAACCTTGTCCCCCAAAGATGACCTCCATGAGACACTAATCTCCTTAAAGTAAGGAGTAATAGTGAACCTATGAAGGTACCATATACTGAGTCAAGACCGTTGGTCCACCAAGTCCAAATATTCTCTGCTGTACTTGGCAATGGCTTTCTAGACAGATTCTCTCTAAAAACAGAGGTCAGGAAAGCAGAAGGGGAAAACTAAAAGAATGCCCAAAGAGTGGTTAATGCTAGAAGAAAAACTGAAGCTGCTCTTCCAGTATCCTACTTGGCGAGATGTGGCGTCTGCACCAAAGTTTTTAAAACAGGTTGTCATTAAAAACCAACAGAGCTGGAATGAATTATAATTAAAAGGGGGATTCTCCTCACCAATGTTCCCTCTAAGCTGTGGAGTCTTGTGAGCAAAAATTCTACTTTGTGAGCTCCTGGCATTAAAGTTGTGAGCCAGCCATTTGGCCACTGCATAAATTAGTTTGCTCTGGAGCCCTCCTTCCCGAGCGAAGACAAAAATGTGTGAGCTGGAGGGTAAAAAACTGTGAGCTGGCTCACACTGACTCAGCTTAGCGGGAACACTGCGAGTCCTCACCCCACTATTTAAATGTAGCATTTCCCCCCTTTATCTTCAGAATGAGACTTAAAGATTAAGGTTTTTTTAGATTTTCCAAAAGTGGACCCTGTCTCCTAGGATTGCTAGGTCCCCCCTGGTCACTGGTGGGGGATTGGGGGGCAGGGTTGCCAGCTCCAGGTTGGGAAACTCCTGGAGATTTGGAGCTGGACCCTGGGGAGGACAGGGACTGCAGTGGGGCACAAAGCCAAAGAGTCTACCCTCCAAAGCATCCATTTTCTCAAGGAGAAATGATCTCCGTAGCCTGGAGATGAGCTGTAATTCCAGGACATCCCCAGGTCCCACCTGGAGGCTGGCATCTCTACTGTCTCCACCGTCAATGACTTGACTCCCATAGGTTTCTGTGACCCCACTTTCTCCAGCCCTGTCGTCCAGAATATGTCTCCAAAGATCTCCTTGTAAGGAGCTGGCGCTTGTTCTGTCCGAGCACAGATGCCACCTACTGTCTCAGTTATCCCTTTCCCAAAATAGATACTGCTGTGTCTCAAGGGTCCCGGAAAGGAACCTCCGTCATTCTTGGGGTGGGGGTTACTGAGGGGCGGCGGCAACACCCACATAAGGGCAAGGAAATGGAGACCCAGGAGCTGAGATGCCTCTTTCACTGGCGTCCTCCATGAGGGCCTCTTGCTACGAACTGGGATTAGTACTAAAGGAGAGACGGTCCTGAAATGGGATGTATGCATGTGGTAGAGAGGATGGGGGAGGACGCCGTCGTAAACAGAATGGAGGTGCCGTAGGAGACAGAAACATGCAAGAGTGAGTGGCATCAACAATATCAGTTCTTCTAAGCTCTGTAAGTCCTACAGACACAACAACTTCAAAAACTTTGTCAAATTACAGTTGCTATGGATCCTTGTCCTTTTTAGGACTTGGGAATGTTCCCTGTTCTCTATTTTTTATTTATTTTTATTTTTTTTAATCTTGCCCAAAGGAGCTCAACCTTTTAAAGTTGGCCAACTTGAGAAATAGGGACAGGCCCAGGGTGGCTTTCATGGCTGAGTGAAGACTCCTCAGACTTAGTCCAACCCTCTTTACTACAACATTACACAGGTCCTCCTCCAGTCTACTACACAAGCACTACTCTACATCTGACGGGAGAAAGATAAGACAGGAAGTTGAAGATCAACCTACACAGGGCTTCTTTCTTTCGAAAAAGAGGTGCCGGAACGCTCAAGAGGGAAACTAAGTTTTCAATCTGTATACTGAAAACTGATGAACTTGTAAACGTTTTCAAAAGAATTTTGTCGAAGAGGTTCCGGAACTCTGTTCTGGCGTGTTCCCCCAGAAAAAAAAGGCCTGTTATGTTACATTGTTTTCCCTGGGCCTCATATAGGGCCACATGATCAGATGTAAGACCATGCGGAGAACTTAATTCCTAGGTGTGTGGGCCCAATTAGGATTCGGGCCATGGTGTATGAGGAGAAGTCCAGCCTCCCACGCCCCCACACACTGTTTTCCCAACCTAAAACAGCCCTAAGGGGCTGTTATTTGCCATGTTTAATAATGGGGTACACCTAGATTTACCAGTGGGGTAAAAAGAAAATATCTATCAATTTCAAGGCAGTGATCTATATAACTGGGAAATTCTTTACAAATCTCTTCTTGGACTTTCTACTCTCTTGGCTGAACATCTACTCTCTTGGCTGTGTCCATGCAACTTAGTCTTCCCCACAAACACTTAAATCGCTCTTTCTTGCCCTTAAAGACATCCCGGTTTGTTCACCTCTTTCTCTGAGAGCAGGGCCAAAATCTCCACCAAACAGTCAAGCAAAATTAACAGTATCATCCTACACAGAGTTACTCCAATCTAAGCCCATTGAAATCAATTGACTTAAGAGTAGAGACGAATGGGCTTCACTGTGCAGAGGACGACCATCTTTCGGGTATGTTGTAGGTATGTAGGGCTTTCTTTCAGCTATGCTCCTGCAGAGTGCAGGGGGTTGGACTAGATGACTTGCAAGGTCCCTTCCAACTCTAACATTCTATGATTCTATGAGGGTTGCAGGGTCAGCCCAATATACATTATGGTTCCGCTGTTGCATACCTGAAATAACATTCATCCCTCTGCCTTTTTAAAGGCACTGTTGAGAAAGCCGCAGAAAGGACAAAAGAGGCCCTCAGAGGGGAGACCATCTTCGGAACTTCTTTCAGAATGTGAACTTTATAGAGAGCCGGTAGTTTTGAGCATCCCCTCCAGCTCTGAGTCTAGGCTTGCTTCCAGCAAATGGCATCCATTCCCTCCCTCCGCTTCTGTCCTTGTTTCTTACCTCTTTGAACTCCTGGATCTGTGTTTGGTCAAACATGGAGAAAACATTGGAACTTCCTCCTTCGGCTGCTCCCCTCCTCTTTGCCTTCTTGGGTGCCTGGAACAGGTAAAGGTGGGAATGAACAATCAGGCCAATTCATAGCATCGAGGCACATGAAAGCACATGAACAAGTGTCAAGAAGGGGGCGCTCCTTCCACACATTTCCAGATAATAAAATATTGAGAGGCTTGCGGAACATTCAAAAACATTTCTGATACTTTCATATTCCTCAATCTTTGAAAAAAAGATGCCTGAAAACATATTTTCCCCCATTTAAAGAAACCTTTCTTCCCTTTTTAAAAAAAAAGTCAATTTGTCTCCAAAACAGAATGTTGGTACCAGGTTTTGTATATTCCCCCAGAGTGCAAGGAAATTTCAGAAGATTCCAACATGTATGTCATGACAACATACTGGAATCCTGAAAAAGATGCATCAAGGAACTCTGTTGTCCGGAAGCTGGAAAAATGTTATTTTTTTAAAAAATGGCAGGCTTGGCTTAGAACTTGCAATTACAGCTTCAAGTTACAGAGGTGAAGTAGTCAAGAATACCTGAAGTACCACCAAATATATATATTTCTGTTTTGTAACAACTAAGATTGTTTCTTCAAGTATGTGTGGAAGGAGCTCAGTAAATGATATAGGCTAAGTTTACATCTCCTGTAGTTAATACAAATCTCTGTGTTCTTCTGTTATGATAGTACAGAAGCACATACAATGTGACACATCAGAAGTCTGGCTCAGAAGCTTTTCTAAAGTTTCTTCAATGTGCAGAAATTAGCTGGGGGGGGGGAGTCAATATAGTCAAAGCAAAATCACAGCCTACTGCTGATTTTGTATAGAATATTTTGCAACTTGTCCCAAAAGTTTCCAAACGGGTGTGATGCAATTCCATATTCCAGGTGCACTGAAGTACACACATTCACCCCCAAAAGAAGGCTTGGGAAAGAGGTTTGGTGGGGGGGGGAAAGGGCCTAAGGAGGGCTTGAAGGGGGGAAATGACTGTTTCTTAGCCCCCTTTCAATTATATCAGCTGCCAATATAGGAATGGGCTAAGCGAAGGATGCGTAAATATGGAAGGTGGTAATAGAGGCTGGATTAGACGATGCTAGGTAAGTAGAGTAAGATCACTGCAGGGCATAATGGTGGACTCCCTCCCCAGGTAGAAGTTTGCATTGGAGGGGAGAGGGGAGAGTCTAAGAAGTGGCCTATAGTCTGAAGATTTAGGTACACCTATGCCATGAAATAACACCACAGAGACCAACAGAACCTTCCAAGACGGAAGCTCTCCTGAGTCAAAGCTTTCTTTGTCATATACCACCTGAAACCATAAAGTTAATTTATTAATTATCGTATGGCATTGTGTGTAGAATAGCCAGGAGATCCTAAGATTGTCGGGCAGCCAGGAGTTCTAGATGTTTAGCGTTATGCACCACTAGGTGATAAGCTAGACTTGTTTTTAAGGCAAAAGACATTTCAGAGGTGGTTTGCCATTTCCTGCCTCTGAGTCATGACCCTGGTATTCCTTGGAGGCTGCCCTTCCAAATACTAGCCAAGGCTGACCCTGATTAGCTTCCGAGATCTGACGGGATCGGGCTAGGCTGGGCCATAAAGTAAGAAATTGAGACACACATCCCAGTGTGTGTGGGTGTGTCTTTTTGTACCAGCAGACATGCCGTGGATACGAATCAGTATATTCCTTTGCAGAGCTACTCCCATGTAAGCCCATTTGAGTAACTCAGCATAGGCTTGCACTGTCAGTAACCCAAGTTGTTGCCGGGGGTTACGATGGGAATAATTTTCGCCTGCAGTGTATTGGGGCTTGGCTTACTCTCATGAGTAACCCCTGAGCTGCTCCGTAAGCACCTTTTGCAGGGTGCTGTCAGCACCCACTGGGCTCCGGGTTGCATAAAACGAGGTGCGTGACCTGGTCATGTTTCAGGGGATACAAAGAGCTTCAAAAGGCAAAAGAAAAATGTGCGTTCCCCGAGTTTCCTATTACCCACAAAAAGGGAGGTTGCAGTACCCCTAGATCCTGACCGGCTCTTAAACTCTGTATCACAGCTCCTTTTGACTGAATTCGGCAGCACCTGTCTCTTCAGCAGTTGCTAGTTGCCCTTTGCTTCTTTGAATTCCCCCCCTTAAAACAGATTCCTTTGCAGCTGGCCTTTGCGGGGGGGGGGGCACGGTCACTGGATTTCATAAGAGGTCCATCTGATACCCAGTTGCGTTAAGGGGTTTGTTGCGTTATTCAAGAATTAAGACCACGGTGCGGTTATTAAGAGCTTGAAAGGATACACCAGCAAGTTCTTGGGTGCACGGTGGAAGACTGGGAATCAGGGCAGGATCTTAAAGGGGAGAGAGAGCTCCAGGTATGTGGGATTATTTTTTATCGTGCTCCATCACACGCCATTCTGGATCCCGTTTTGCCAGCCTCCCCAATTCTCTTTCCTTTACAAAAAGCCCCAGCTGCTCTTCATGGCCTCCCCGCTAAAACATCACTCCTCAGTCATTCTTCGGTAGCTCCAAGATATCCTCTGACTGAACATAAATATTTCTTCCGCCTGGCTAGGGAAATATGAAGTGGGAAGAAAAGGAAAAGGCCAGATGTGTGTGTGTGTGAGGAGAGAAAAGGGGAGGGCGGACCAGATGAGCACAAGAGGAAAGCAGATAAAGAGACTCGTATGCCACCAGTAGTCCTTTCACAGAGTAAAATAGAATAAGGTTCCCCCCCTTTTGTCCAACATCTTCTAGCTAGATCACATCTTTAACCAAGACAAAAACTGCAAATCCTAGACCCTCAGAAAGGAAGGAAGAAAACTGTTCAAGAGACCAATATTCCTTTTTTTAACTTTCTCTCCACTTTGAGGTTGTAAATTTCCAAAGGACCAGGCAAGGAGGAGGGGATATTAGCCAGTTTCCACTGCCCCTCCTTTCCTTCGGGACCCTATGATACCTATTCCACTTACCATTTTGTCTCAGTGGGCCAGTGAGCAGTGGCTGTGGGTGCGATGGGGATGTCCCGGAAGGGTGAGTAGCCTAGGCGCAGGCTGCCAATTCCCTTGGGGTTATATAGACACCCACTGTGGGAGGCGGGGCAGCTAACTATAGCCCTGTCTTCCAGTTTGGCTCCAGGGGTGGGGGGTAACCAGAGTCCAGAAATAGACTGCGGAGGAACGCAAATGGGCCAGCTCCTTTCTTGGAGAAGGGGAGACGTATATTGGGTTTGACTTTTCCAATGTTTTTTATCTGAAGGGTCCACAGCACCCCAGATTTACCTTTCCCCTCACAGAGTTTGGGAACGGTCCCTCTTTAAGCCTCATTCAGGGATTTTCTTGTTTGTTTGTCAAAATACTAAGCATCCATGTATCGGCCCTCCTTGTGTAAAACTTCGAGATCTTGAATTCATTTCTGTTATATCCGCCAGGTTGCACACACCAGCGTCTGCAAAGCATCAAAACTTTGTCTCTTTCTGTCTGGTGGGTATTGCTAGGTCTACCACTCTGTGGCACGGACACCAGAAAATAAAGGGCTAACTTGAACTCAGGGCCGGGCCACCTATTGGGATGATGGGATATTTGGCCCAGAGGTCCTTCTGCAGGCAAACAGGCAGGCACTGGGCGGGGTGATGGCATTCTCATCATTTTTTGGTGTGGCCAGGTGAAAAGGATGCTGACTCTTATGCCAAAACACGTTCAAAGGCTTCACGCAGCAGAGTTTAAAGCACAAGATGCAGAATGAACGCATTCCTTCTTTCTTTCATCCCCCCTCTCCACCCTTCCTCCCTCTCTCCCAGCCAAGGGTATCCAGTGTCCCTGAGAAAATTTCCTTTTTGGGATGCTTGGCCCCAGCTGTCGCTGGTGAGGCACCCAGGCAAGAGGCTCCTAAAGATAGCCATCTAAGTTCTTCCCCCACCCCACTGCAGACAGCTCTCGGACACCCAGTCCATTCATCTCCTTCTTTGTCCCCCCTTCCCGGTGATTTCCCTCTAAAAAGTCCCAAATGTAGCCAGGTGCTTTAAGGGCAGGAAGACAATGTGGAAGCAGGGAAACTGCAGAGGCTTCTCCAAGCCTTCACAGTTCCCTCTTTCTCATCCTTACAGGGATCGGCACCCTACAGGGATCGGCACCCATCGTGAGTTTCAGTCCCCCTGAAGCCACCAGCTGGCCATCCCAGAGAGATGTGAGGAGAGGGCTGCGGCTATGGAAAATGAATTTGCTGGCTGACTGTTCTCCTTGGCAGGTTTCTTAGCAGTCCCTGCATTACAACGGATGGGATAATAGCCACCAAGGTCAGTAGGGCTCCGAGGAACACAAAGATACAGGGACAGCCCATCATCTAACCTGTCACAAACACAGTGTCTAGAGATGGCATTGAAAGAGGGGAAGGAAGACTGTGGTATTCAGCAATAGTGGAACTGGGCTGCGATACCGTGACAGGGCGTAAAAATAAAGAGAAGACTTGTGACGCCAAGGACTGACAAAATTTTATTTCCATGTCAGCCGAACTGTGATGAAAGACAGGAAGAAGGGTGGAGGGGAAAGGGAGAGAGCCTGAATCCTATTCAATGTACCTATATTTAAAGGGCTTTCTAGCTCCAGAGAAAGGGGTGGTGGTGGTGATGATTGCCAATTTACCTGCGGCCACATGACCACGGAAACGTCTTCGGACAGCGCTGGCTCTTTGGCTTTGAAACGGAGATGAGCACCGCAACCCTAGAGTCGGATTTGACTGGCTTTCGAGCAAGGGAACCTTGACCTTCACCTTCACAGCTCCAGAGAAAGGCGTGGTGGTGGTGATGATTGCCAATTTACCTGGAGCGAAAATGTCCTGTCCCTTTAACAGAGGCTTAAAGGGGCGTTATTTACCAGGTAATGCGAAGTTTCAGTTGCCCATTCCTGCCCATTAAGCTCCAGTTTAAAAGAAAAGGCTCCAGGATATTTTTCACCAGGCCTATTGGCAACCAGAGTGGAGAGACTGAACAGAGTGAAGCAGAAAAGGGTTGTTAAGAACAAGGAGAGACATGAAGAGGGCACAGAGAAAATAGGAAAGGACACAGCAACTGGGGGGAAACGCCGGGGAGGTGAAGAAGGGTGAAGGGAAAAAACTCGGACCTCTCCCCCCAGACTGGAGAGAAATTGCTAAGCTAGAGAAAAGTGCACCGAAGGAAACTGCCAGTTCAGCTCAGGCTACTCTGACCTTCTGGGTCTTTTACAGCCACCCGCGCTGAGCTGACACATCCTTCTCCCCGGCACATGCCCAAGATGGAAGATGATACTCTGTTAGCCCAGAGATGCGCCTCTGTTTCTCCCAGGTTGGGAATGAAACCGGCTCTGCAAACAATACCAAACACTCCTCAGCTACGTGGGAAGGATCCCAGTAGTGCAGTTTTGCCTAGAATAAAAGGTAAAGGTTCCCTTGCTCGAAAGCCAGTCGAATCCGACTCTAGGGTTGCGGTGCCCATCTCCGTTTCAAAGCCAAAGAGCCAGCGCTGTCCGAAGACGTTTCCGTGGTCATGTGGCCGGCATGACTAAACACCAAGGCGCACGGAATGCTTTGCCTAGAATACTGCTGGGGGAAAGCTAGACCTGTTGAATGCCTTCCATCTACAGTTGTTCAAGGCACATCAAGCTTCCCTTGAGCGATGCAACCACGGACACTTTGGATACCAGTAGTGGTGGTGTAAACTGCTGTGAAGTTGCAGCCGACTTATGGTGACTCTCTAGGGCAGTGGTCTCCATGATGCCTGCTGATGCTTTTTCTGGCACCTGCCAAGTGTTCTTGGGAAGTAGGTGGGACCCCTTCTGGGTCTTTTACAGCCACCCGCGCTGAGCTGACACATCCTACTCCCCGGCACATGCCCAAGATGGAAGACGATACTCTGTTAGCCCAGAGATGCGCCTCTGTTTCTCCCAGGTTGGGAATGAAACAGGCTCTGCAAACAATACCAAACACTCCTCCAGCTACGTGGGAAGGATCCCAGTGGTGCAGTTTTGCCTAGAATAAAAGGTACCCTTGCTCGAAAGCCAGTCGAATCCGACTCTAGGGTTGCGGTGCCCATCTCCGTTTCAAAGCCAAAGAGCCAGCGCTGTCCGAAGACGTTTCCGTGGTCATGTGGCCGGCATGACTAAACACCAAGGCGCACGGAACGCTTTGCCTAGAATACTGCTGGGGGAAAGCTAGACCTGTTGAATGCCTTCCAACTACAGTTGTTCAAGGCACACCAAGCTTCCCTTGAGCGATGCAAACACAGACACTTTGGATACCAGTAGTGGGGGTGTAAACTGCTGTGAAGTCGCAGCCGACTTATGGTGACTCTCTAGGGCAGTGGTCTCCATGATGCCTGCTGACGCCTTTTCTGGCACCTGCCAAGTGTTCCTGGGAAGTAGGTGGGGCCAGGTAGGACTTTTGCCCAGCAAAGCTTCTGATTATTGGGCGATTTGATTGTCTGATCCAGAAGTGTGTGTTTGTGTGTGCCTGAGCTTCCACTTGTTTCCAGGTGGCAGATGTAGTGATCTCATGTATCTCAGTGGTCCAGGCATCCCAATGGGGTCGCTATTGCGCTGTTTTGGGGTTGTGTTACAGCGCCATCACATGCGAGAGGTGGAATTTGCCCCTAAGAGTCCAGGGACACCACCCCGGGGCTCAGGGAGGCAAAGGAACATTTCGCCCCACTCCTCCCCCCCACGCGGGTGTCACAGCTGCCACCGAGAACAGTGATGGGGCCCATAACTTTTTAAAGAGCCCCTCCTGAGAGCTGGGGGAGCCAGAATGACCTCTCGTGTGTGATGTCCGAGTGGCGCTATCACATGCGAGAGGTGGGATTTGCCCCTAGGAGTCCATGGCCACCACCCCGAGGCAAGGGAATGTTTCGCCCCACCCCTCCCCCCACGCGGGCATCGCAGCTGTCACCGAGAACAGCGAGAGGCAGCCATAACTTTTTAAAGAGCCCCTCCCAAGAGCTGGGGGAGCCAGAATGACCTCTCGCATGTGATGTCCAATGGCAACGCCGCTCGGACATCACACGCGAAAGGTCATTCTGGCTCCCCCAGCTCACGTTAGGGGCTCTTTAAAAAGTTATAGCTGCCTGCAACGGCCGCGGGGGGATGAAACGTTCCCCCGCCTTCCTGAACCCTGGGTTGTGGTCTTGGACTCCTAGGGACAAATTCCACCTCTCACGTGTGATGTGACATGCGAGACATCACATCACGTGAGACATCACAGGCGAGAGGTCATTCTGGCTCCCCCAGCTCCTTAGGGGCTCTTTAAAAAGTTATGGCCGCCGCACTGTCAGTGGCAGCTGCAACAGCCGCGGGAGGGGGGGGGGACGTTCCCCAGGCGCAACGGCCGCGGGGGGATGAAACGTTCCCCCGCCTTCCTGAACCCTGGGTTGTGGTCTTGGACTCCTAGGGACAAATTCCACCTCTCACGTGTGATGTGACATGCGAGACATCACATCACGTGAGACATCACAGGCGAGAGGTCATTCTGGCTCCCCCAGCTTCTTAGGGGCTCTTTAAAAAGTTATGGCGACAGCTGCAACGGCCGTGGGGGGGGAACGTTCCCCAGCCTCCCTGAGCCCCGGGATGGTGGCCTTGGACTCCTAGTGGCAAATTCCACCTCTTGCGTGTGATGTTCAAGCCGCTCGGACATCACACGCAAGAGGCCATTCTGGCTCCCCCTGCTCTCGTTAAGAATTTTTTAAAAAGTTATGGCCGCCGCACTGTCAGCGGCTGCTGCAATGGCCGCCGGGGGGGGGAGAAACGTTCCCCCGCCTCCCTGAGCCCTGGGGTGGTGGCCTTGGACGCCTAGTGGCAAATTCCACCTCTCGCGTGTGATGTCCGAGCAGCGTTACAAAACAAAAACAGACTGAATGGAGAAGGAAAATATTTCCTGGTATTTCACCCGTTTTAAACTTTCTTCCCCCCCCCCTCAGTGCAGAACAACTTCTGCCATCCTTCACCCACTGCAAATACGGCCAATCAGACTTAAAAGCAGTGTTCCCTCTAAGCTGAGTTGGTGTGAGCTAGCTCACAGTTTTTTAGCCTCCGGCTCACACATTTTTGTCTTTGCTCAGGAAAGATGGCTCCAGAACAAACTAATTTATGCAGTAGCCAAATCACCTGCTCACAACTTCAGTGCCAGTAGCTCACAAAGTAGAATTTTTGCTCACAGGACTCCACAGCTTGGAGGGAACATTGCTTAAAAGGTATGCCACGAGTGCAAAGGATGCTGGAACTTTGGCCAATGTCTTGGCAGCAACGTTTCAGGCGCGTCCCGAGAACTCTTTTCCCATTGGGTGCCCTGGTGCCCACGGGAGTCCACCCTTCAATTCCCATTCATCAAACCAGCTGCTGATATGTTGATGTGTTGCTTTTAGAGAAAGTTAGCAAAACTCCATCACCAGTTGCAATTAGTTTAAAAGTTAAGATAATAACAAATTAAACACTGAAACTTATACAATACTGCAAAATGTTATTAGTAATATAACACGCTTTAACCTTAACCTTTTCTTTATTCTGTATCTCTTTGAAAATCAATAAAAATCTTATATTTAAAAAAAAAAAAACCAGCTGCCAAATACTATCCTAACGGGAATTTCCCCCCCTCCCCCGCCTCCTGCGGTGTTTTCTTATTGGTCTCAGACTTTGGCACCCAAGCGGCCTGACTTAAAATACATTAATTTGATTGGCAACGGATGATGTCAATTAGGTACTCAGTCCAATCACTATTGGCCCATCAGGTTCCCAACACGCCCACAACAAACGTCTCTGGCCTTCCGTTGGACCCGTTCCGTGCATTGCATTGGTTCAAGAGCACGCCTCTCAAAGACTCTGACAACATTTTTGGTACGGCTTCATCGAGGTTGACGTTTATTCCCGGTTGTCCCGCCTGCAAGCATCACGTGCGCTCCTGACACACAGAAGAGTTAATTCCCCACCCCTGCAGGTGATTGGAGAATTCTTGCAAATTCTTCCTTCTTATAGGCTAAACGGATAAGCCATCCTTAGGTTAAGAAAACGGATTTCTGGGTTTGAGACGCCATTTCCGATTGGCGGGCGCTTGTCGTTAGTCCCCCCCCCCTCTTTTTGCTGAGTTCCTTCTCACCGCCCTTCCTCTTTTTCGTCGCCATCTCCCGTGCCGCGTTACCGATTGGCTGTGCACCGCGTCCTACTCTCTTCCGTTTGGTCTTCCGATTGGAGCCGTCTCGATGAGTCCCCCGCGTCATCCCCGAGGCTCTTGGTCCGCTTTCCCCTTCCTCTTTTCTGATTGGCCGAGCTTACTTTCTCCTTTGGCGCTCATTGGCTGAGTTTGGGGCCGCAGAGCCCGGAGATGCGCGCGCAGGCTGGGGTGGCTGCCTCTCCTACGGCTGGTACTTCTATCCAGGCAAGGGGGGGGAGCGCGGGGCGGCTGGCTCCCTCCCTTCCCCCCAAGCTGAGGCCTTGGCTGGGCAGCTAGGCTGCATTTCCCCCTCCGGGGGGGAGGGACCCCCAGTAGTCATGGAGACTGGCTCTGGGGACCCTCCATCACCCCCTCCTCGGTACAATTCCCCCCGCTCCATGCTCCATGCTCTGAAGGGGCTGGGCCCAGATCCTGTGGCTTCAGTGGAGCCTGTGGACAGTAGGTTGGCTTCAACCATGGCAACAGGCAACTTGGTAGCAGTGGAGCCTGCGGAAGCAACTGCTCCCACCGTCGCAGAGATGGAAGCATCCTGTGTTGCTACAGAAACGACATCAACCGTGATGACCATAGAGATGTCTCTGGTGTCCAGGAATAATGGAGATGTGGCCTCTCTTGTACAGGTGGCATCTGATGCTGGAGAGATCGCTGTGGATGGGACTCCGGGGGGGAATGCATCTGCTACCGCGACGGTGCCTGTGGTGAATTCAGCGGCTCCCGTGTCCACTGTGGCAGCGGTCAATGGAACGTCAGTGACATCATCACCGCAGGACAGAATGATGCCATCGCCTCTGACTTTGCCCACAGAGGCCACAATGAAGCCCCTCCCAGTTCCACCAATGTCGCCGACAGTGGTGGTGGTAGCGCCTAGCCCTGGCTCGCCACCAGAAAAGACTTCGCCCACTGGCCCAGGCGGCTTGGAACCTCATGATCTACCCTCTTCACAACCACTCCAAGGCCTGGGTTCCCAGCCCAGCCATGGCACTCCGGGGCCCAAGGCTCCTCCGGCTCCTGACACCATGAGCTACTTGGAGTCTGTCAGTCTTATGTCAGGCACCATGGAGTCCTTGACCGGCCCTGGATTTCCTGATGATGCTAGCTCTCTGGGTTCAGATTCTGAAATCAATGGAGTGGCAGGCCGTAAGACTGACAGATATGGTTTCCTTGGGGGCAGCCAGTTCTCTGAAGTGATGTAAGTATTGGCACCAAAATGATAGCACTCCTCTAGGGGATGCGAGAGTCCTTTATCTGGGAGCAGATGAGCTTGGCAAGATGTCTGCTCCAACCAAGGTTAGGGAACTGGGAATGCAATATGTAGCCTTTCTTCCTAGGGTGGGGTATTAGTTATCATTCTGTAGAGGAGGGCCACAAAGTTGGGAAACACCCTTGGCCACATTATTACCATGACAGGAAGGTCATTGCCTAAGGCCTCATCCACAGGTGCTTTGTGCTTTCATTTTCTGAAAGGTGTCATTCAAGTTTCGGGAGTGACAGTTTTTTTATTGTTGTTTAATTGGCATTGAGGGACAAGTTCAAAATGACTTTTTCCCTTTGGAATTTATTTGAGCATCATGTACTCAGCATACAAGAAGCTTTAACAAACTGTGGCCCTGGTCACACAGGCCAGATATTGCGGGGGGGAGGCGTGGCTAATTGCCCCGGCGCACTTTGATGCGCAATTACGCAATCAGATGCACCGGCGGCACACCATGGGTCCTTCCCTCAGCGCCGGCAGGTAAACGAGGAACCGGAGGGGAATGCTGTGCGCCGGCGCGATCACACCACGGGCGTCTGGAGGCAGCTCGTGGCAAACATTTACTAGTACCTTGGAGGTACTAGTTTTTTAAGGCACATTGTCAGCGGTAAGCCACGGGTGCGCTCCACTTCCCAGATGTTGGGGTGTGATCGCGCCCGGATAATCCGCCCACCATCCGTGCCTCTCCCGCGGCAACTTTGCCGTGTGACCGGGGCCAGAACTTGGTTTCCTCCAGGATGGAAACTTATTTATGTGACGATGCAAACCTCCCTGGTGTTCTCGAAGGGATCATACAAGTTAGGCAGGAACTGCTGACCTCCTCTTTGTTTGGGGCGACATCTCCAAATGTGTACTCCAAACTTTAAAAGCTTTGGTGGGCTGGAGCAAGTGATGCTTGGTATTCTTGGTGCTGTGGGGGGGCAACAGTGGGAGGGCTCCTAGTGTCCTGGCCCCACTGCTGGACCTCCTGATGGCACCTGGTATTTCTGGCCACTGTGTGACAGAGTGTTGGACTAGATGGGCCATTGGCCTGATCCAACATTGGCTTCTCTTATGTTCTTATGCTTTGCTGTATGACTCGTTTCTCCATCAAAATATGACTGTGATCTCGTTGCTGTCTGTGGGTTTTCCCCCCCTTTTTTTCCATAACTCTTTTTTTCCCCTTCTGCTTGGATGCTGCCCTCATTGGCCTGAAATCAAAATAATCTTTTCGGATGTAGGGCTTCACTGGAAGGGCGCTGGCTGTTCTTTTGTATTAGTCATTGTGGCAGAGAGCTCTTGTATTTCTCGCAAACTAAGGCTTGCCCCAAACTCCTCTGAGTTTTCGGGGTGGGTGAGAGAACTGGCATTTCCTAACAGCTTTCTGGATCCAGGCTGTCATTTGGGTGACTCTTAAGAACATAAGAGACGCCAATGTTGGATCAGGCCAAAGGCCCATCCAGTCCAACACTTTGTATTACACAGTGGCCAGAAATACCAGTGCCATCAGGAGGTCCACCAGTGGGGCCAGGACATTAGAAGCCCTCCCACTGTTGACCCCCCCCAAACACCAAGAAGACAGAGCATCACTTGCCCCAGAGCCCCTATCTATACCTTGTGACTAATAGCCACTGATGGACCTTTGCTCCATATGCCTATCTAATTCCCTTTTGAAGCCGTCCATGCTTGTAGCCGCCACCACTTCCTGTGGCAGTGAATTCCAAGTATTAATCACTCTTTGGGTGAAGAAGTACTTCCTTTTATCCGTTCTAACCCGACCGCTCAGCAATTTCATGGAGTGTCCACAAGTTCTTGTATTGTGAGAGAGGGAGAAAAGTACCGAGTATTCGAGTTGCCCTTTTCGGCACTTTTTTTCCAAAGCTATAATATCCTTTTTAAGGTGTGGTGACCAGAACTGCACACAGTATTCCAAATGAGGTCTCACCATTGATTTATATAGGGGCTGATCTGTTTTCAATACCCTTCCTAATAATCCCCAGCATAGCATTGGCCTTCTTTATTGCAGTCACACACTGTCTCAACATTTTCAGTGAGTTATCTACTACAACTCCAAGATCTCTCTCTTGATCAGTCTCTGCCAGTTCAGACCCCATCAACATGTATTTATAGTTAGGATTTTTGGCTCCAATGTGCATCACCTTGCACTTGGCCACATTGAACCCCATTTGCCATGTTGACGCCCACTTGCCCATCCTTGACAGATCCCTTAGGAGTGCCTCACAATCCTCACTGGTTTTCACCACCCTGAACTCTTCAGACGGGTAGAGTAGAGCAGGATGTCTCCGTGTCCACCGCTTTACCTCCCACGTCGCCCCGGTGAACGTCATCTGTTTGGTGGAGTTGGCAAGTGGAGAAAAGCATGAGCAGGGAATTCCCTCTCTCACAACATGGAGCTGGCCAAGGATTAAGCACACCCACACCGGCTCTCTGCATCTCCAGCTGTTAACATGAAATGCTCAAGTCTCCCAGTGGCTAGAAGGGTCTGAGAGAATGAGCAACTTGGTTACTTCCTGGTCTCCCTCGCTGATGGGATAGATGGGTGGATGGTCATGGTCTGTGCATCCCAGCCTGGCTGCTTGAATGGCCTTCGAGCTCTCCCTAGAACAGTGGTGGCAAACCTATGGCACGGGGGCCAGAGGTGGCACTCAGAGCCCTCTCTGTGGGCACGCGTGCCATCGCCCCAGCCAGGCCCAGACCATCATTAAAGTGTCGAATTCTCTGCCAAATAATTTTAAGTAAATGAAAGCACTTGGGATTGCTTTTCTTACTTTGTTTGGATCATCTTAAGTTAATTTAAGTTGTTTTTTCTAAAGTAAAACCTCAGTATTCAGGTTAAATTGCCGTGTTGGCACTTTGCAATAAATAAGTGGGTTTTGGGTCACAGTTTGGGCACTCGGTCTCTAAAAGGTTCGCCATCACTGCCCTAGAACAAAAGTGGATTTGGTAGTTTTGGACCTGGCTCAGCACAAGCAGAGGCTGAGCAGAGGGAGGCCACAGTGCCCAGGCGAGTCACGTGACAGCAGGCACCGGGCTCAGCCTGGGCAGGCCCCCCCACCCCAGGCAACAATTGGGTAAGTTGTGGTAGCCGGCAGGAACGTTGTGCGATAGGAGTCACCGGGCCCAGCCCAGGCAATTTGTGTGGTGGCTGCCAGAGGGCAAGCCGTGGGGTGGCCGCCGCCAGGCTCAGGCGCCCTCCCTGCCTCAGGGGCATGGCAGAGGGAGGGGTGGAGCACTTCCCAGGTCTTGTTTTGCCCTCTCCATCTGCCCCTGCTCTCGCAGAAGCGTTACGGGAAGGCGTTTCCCAGGGAGTAGGCTCTTGGCCTCAAGCGGGCCTTTGGACATGGACATGCCGCTTGGCTCCTGCTTCTTTTGAGCAGTACCACCTCCCCTCCCTGCCCCCCCAACCCCTCAGTTGCCAGCAACATCTGAAGCCCCTCCTAGCTTTAAAAGCGGCTGGGAGTGGACTGCAAGATCGAATGTGTCAAAGTGGATGTGTTTTTTGCATCGACGAAGGTGCAGCTGGGGAGGAGAAGCGTGTCTTTGCTAGCAAGGAGTTTTTGATCTCTGCCAGGAGGCATGTGCTCCGGCTCCTCCCCTTCCCTGTCATTTTGCCAGGCTAGCCCAGTTTCCCAGGACATGGTAGGTAGATTCAGAAACTTCCCTGCCTGCACGTGCCTGTGGCCTTCCAGCCGGGTGTTCTGTTTTGCCCGGCTTCCCTGGATTCCTGAGTGTGGAACCGCTGGGCCTTGCTGGCCAGTGGAAGGGATGCCTTTTAACTTGCCTGGTTACTTAAGAGCCTCGGCTTTAATGGCCCGAGGGGGGACATCTGCCTCGACTCCTGCAGTGTCAGGGCTCGGCCTGCCATTGGGTGTCCAGAAAGCAAGGTTGCTGCACTTGTGATCAATGCTCCCTCTAAGCTTTGGAGTCTTGTGAGCAAAAAATTTGTGAGCTACTGGCATTAAAGTTGTGAGCAAGCCATTTGGCTGCTGTATAAATTAGTTTGCTCTGGAGCCATCTTTCCTGAGCTAAGAAAAAAATGTGTGAGCTGGGGGCTAAAACCCTGTGAGCCAGCTCACACTAACTCAGCTTAGAGGGAA
>NW_015162558.1:158912-162971 GCF_001447785.1 Gekko japonicus | reverse complement strand
GTTACTTGTACTTGCCCTCTGCTCTTCCTCAGTAGCATATTGGACACCTTCCGACCTGAGGGGCTCATCTTCCGGCGTCATATCTTTTAGCCTTTTGATACTGTCCATGGGGTTTTCTTGGCAAAAATACTGGAGTGGGTTGCCATTTCCTTCTCCAGGTGGATCACGCTTGGTCTGAGTTCTCTGCTGTGGCCTGTCCGTCTTGGGTGGCCCTTCACGGCATAGCCCACAGCTTCATTGAACTGCGCAAGCCCCCTCGCCACGACAAGGCAGTGATCCATGAGGGGGAAATTACCCATATGCTCAAGTAAATCTCCTAACTGCTGGGAGTTTCTTAACCTTGTTTGATCCCGACTCTCCCCCCCACCCCAGCAAATGATGTAATAACTACGATTGTAAGAGCGGCTTTGCTGGCTCAGGTCTGAAATCTGCGTAGGCCACAGCACTCTGTCTCCCACAGTGGCCAGTTGGATGCCTCGGGGAGGCTCAAAGCCAGGCTGAGGCACAGTAGCCCACCTCTGTCGTCTCGGTGGCCAGTAATTAGAGTTATTCACGTTCTGAACATGGGCAGCTCTTGTCGCTTTGGCTGTAGGTAGGCCTCTCCTCCGTGAATCTGTGTAGTCCATTCTTCGGATCAGTTCCAGTGCATAAAGATCTTCTTCTTCACGCAGCACAGAACTAACTGATGGAGTCTTGCCACCGCATGATGGGCTAATAGCCATTAGCGTATCAATTGTAGAAGGAGGGCAGACACATTCTGTTGGCAGCGCTTACGATGGCTCTTTTTCTGTTCTGAATCAATCATTCTCAGTCCCGCCAGCGCAACCCTTTTAAATACCACCGCATTCATGCAGACAGCCCTAATCTGTGTCGTTTATTTCCAGCATGGAATTTGCTTTCGGTCGCTAATCTGACGAGAACAGATTCTTGGTGGTTTTGCACAGTCTGCTGTGTTCGTTCAGTCGCAGAGTAGTGGAGAGTAATAAAGCGTGTTTGTGTTGGGATTAGGGATCCCCCCCCCCAGCTGACGGGGCAAGGGGTGTGGTTTTCTTTGCTGGGGGGGGGAGGGGAGTTGGTGGCAGTGTTCCCTCAAAGCCGAGCTGGTGTGAGCTAGCTCACAGTTTTTTAGCCTCCGGCTCGCGCCTTTTTGTCTTAGCTCAGGAAGGATGGCTCTAGAGACAACTGATTTGTGCCGCAGCCAAATCGCTCGCTCGCAACTTTAATGCCGGTAGCTCACAAAGGAGAATTTTTGCTCACAGGACTCCACAGCTTAGAGGGAACATTGGCTGGTGGGACCAATTGTTTGGACATTCTTTTGCCGGAAGGGGATTTGGTGCCTGCTTATGGAGCAGGAGCCCATGAAGAAAACCAGTTGCTGGGAACGGACAATGGCCAGAGAAGATGAAGAAGTGGAGCTGGGTGTGCCAGTAGCCAATAGGATTAGGAGCAAGAAAGAGGAAACCACCTGGGGAAGGCTTTAGCCACTCTCCGCCGCTCGCTTGCTGAAGTTTGCTTGTTACGTCTGTTTCCCAGCTTTTGTTTTTTGCAGGACACAAGATGGTCTACGTAGGCCCCCCATTTAGATGCAGGGGTTGGATCCTGCCAGCTTCTCTTCTCAGCCTCAGCTGAGTCCCCACCAATGTTCCCTCTAAGCTGTGGAGTCTTGTGAACAAAAATTCTACTTTGTTAGCTACTGACATTAAAGTTGTGAGCGAACGATTCGGCTGCTGCATAAATCAGTTTGCTCTGGAGCCATCCTTCCTGAGCTAAGACAAAAATGTGTGAGCTGGAGGCTTAAAAACTGAGCTAGCTCACACTATCTCAGCTTAGAGGGAACACTGGTCCCCACCCACCCCCCATCGCTGCCACCAGTCTTTTGTCCTGTGTGGCTTTCATCGGTGTGGGATCTGCATTCCATGGCGTCACTTTCTCATGGTCAAAACTGGCCCCTCTTCCCCTTTTGGCCATCCGGAAAGCTGGCAGAGACGGCAAGCAGATCAAGTCCAAGTCAGTGTAGCTTCAGCGGGGTTCTGCATCAGGAGTCCCCTACCTTTTTGAGCCTGTGGACGCCTTTAGAATTCTAACGCAAGGTAATGGGCACCACCATGACATGGCTGCTGCAGGAGGCAGAGACCGACACGCGGAGGAAGTCCGAGGGCAAGGGAAAAGAGAGGTGACATTGGGGAAGGGGAGAGTGGGAAAGTAAAGCTAGCACTGTGATGGCAGTTGCTGCTAGTAAAGGTAAAGTTTCCCTTGCTCGAAACCCAGTCGAGTCCGACTCTAGGGTTGCGGTGCTCATCTCCGTTTCAAAGCCGAAGAGCCAGCGCTGTCCGAAGACGTTTCCGTGGTCACGTGGCCGGCATGACTAAACACCAAGGTGCACGGAACGCTGTTACCTTCCCACCGAAGCGGTACCTATTTATCTACTTGCAATTTCTTGCTTTCAAACTGCTAGGATGGCAGGAGCTGGAACTAGAGACGGGAGCTCACTCCGTCATGCGGCAGACTCGGGTCTCGAACTGCTGAACTACCGACCTTCCACAGCCTGCAGTTCAGCGTCTTAACCACTTGAGCCACCGCAGCTCCTAGTTGCTGCTAGCACAATGTTATTTCGACCTGTACAGCCAATCAGAAGTCCTGCTGGCCAAGAGTCCCATGTGGCCCCACCCATTTAAGAAAAAACTTTCCTGGGTACCAGGAAAGGTGTCAGCAGGCTCCGTGGCGCCCAGAGGCACCATCTTGGGGACCCCCGTTCTACACTGTGTGCCTCCCGGCCATAGGAGGCTTCAGCAGGGACTCTCAGATAGGGAAGTAGAGAAAGGATTCCTTGATCGTTTGGGGTGTGAAGCCAGGTTTGAAGTGGCGGTGGTGTTAGGAGCCTCTTGCTTCCCGAATGATGAGGAGTTCCAGGGGCCGTGCGTTACCTGAGCTGGTTCCCTTTGGAGAACAAAGCGCAGGAGCCTCAGAGGGTTATTTTTCTAGTTATTTGTTTTATTTACAGACAGGAGAGCGCAGGTGGGGGCACTCTTGCAGGGCAGCAGATCCGTTGCCCCACGTCCGTGGCACCTGCCTGCCCCTCTCCCCATCTCGCCAGCATAACTGACTGCCCTTTTCTTCTCTCTCAGACCCGCCTCTGTCTCCTCCCTCCCGCTTGCTCTTCTGGGTCTTGCTGTGCACTTGGCCCAACTAATTTCTTGACGCTCGGGAGTCAAGAAGACGCCTCCAGCCATTAAGAAACATTCCTGTTCTATTTGTCACGCAAGGCAGACTGATCCGCAGATCAGAGGTCAAGCCCACCACACTAGGCATTTGTCTTTCCCCTCCACGTTATCCCAGCACCTCAGCAGTGGTCAGAATGTGCCTTACCTAGTTTATCTTCGACTTTGAAATACCCGCCTTGACCTAAATAGCCCAGGCTCGCCCAATCTTGTCAGGTCTCGGAAGCTAAGCAGGGTCGGGCCTGGTCAGTATTTGGATGGGAGACCAAGGCAGGCCAGGGTCACTGTGCGCAGGTAGGCAACAGCAAACCACCGCTGAACGTCTGTCACCTTGAAAACCCCACAAGGGATCATCATCAAAGTTCCCTCTAAGCTGTAGAGCCCTGTGAGCAAAAATTCTACTTTGTGAGCTGCTGGTATGAAAGTTGTGAGCGAACGATTTGGCTCCTGCATAAATTAGTTTGCTCTGGAGCCCTCCTTCCTGAGCTAAGACAAAAATGTGTGAGCCAGAGGCTAAAAAACTGTGAGCTAGCTCACACCAACTCAGCTTAGAGGGAACACTGATCATCCTACGTTGGCTGTGACCGGAAGTCAAAAAATAAAAAATGGAATACATTACAATGGGGGGCAGTGTCTCTCTACTGATCTTCGTGACTAGGCTTGGATGTCTGATCTGTGGCTAGACCGATGGGTTTTGGCGAGGGAAGCCCCAGTGTTCGGCTCGCGTGTTGGGTCCGTTTGATGGGGAAGTGGTTAAAGAGCCAGCACAGTGTGGTGGTTAGAAAGTTGGGTGACTATCTGGGAGACCCTGGTTTGAATCCCCACGGAAGCCTTTGGGCCA
>NW_015162558.1:154678-158478 GCF_001447785.1 Gekko japonicus | reverse complement strand
CCAGAGACAGGGCCTTTTTCAGTGGTGGCACCTCACTTGTGGAATGACCTTCCTCTTGAGGCCTGCCGAGTGTCCATCTGGCTGTCTCCGAGCTCTGGGCTAAGACGTCTTTACCTGTGCTTTTAACTGACTGGTTTGATCTTTTAAAATTGTTTTTGCAGTCTGCTTCTTTATGAGGATAATTTTAGGCTGCTCGATGTGTTGCGCCCTGACCTGGGTAGCCCGGGCTAGGCCGATCTCGTCAGATAACCGGATGCTAGGCAGGGTCAGCCTTGGTTGGTGTTTGGGATGGGAGACCACCGAGGAAGCCCAGGGCTGCTACGCAGAGGCAGGCAATAGTGAGCCACCTCTGGAACGTCTCTTGCCTCAAAAACCCTACGGGGGTCACTGTAAGTCAGGTGCGACTTGACATACTTTCCACCACCAAACGTGCAGTGCTGTTTTTTTGTGCTTGCCTTGGTTTATGAAGAGCTGCGGTGGCTCAAGTGGTTAAGGTGCTGAACTGCAGGCTGTGGAAGGTCAGTAGTTCAGCAGTTCGAGACCCGGGTTGCCGCATGACGGAGTTAGCTCCCGTCTCTAGTTCCAGCTCCTGCCAACCTAGCAGTTCGAAAGCAAGAAATTGCAAGGAGATAAATAGGTACCACTTCGGTGGGAAGGTAGCAGCGTTCCGTGCACCTTGGTGTTTAGTCATGCCGGCCACATGACCACGGAAACGTCTTCGGACAGCGCTGGCTCTTCGGCTTTGAAACGGAGATGAGCACCGCAGCGCTAGAGTCGGATTCGACTGGCTTTCGAGCAAGGGAACCTTTACCTTTGGTTTATGAACGGCCGGGTTGTTAATAGTTCCCAAATGTTAATAATTTTTATGCTGTGTTAAGATTTCATTGTGTTTTACTTTTTCAGCCACCTCAGCCTATAACGTTTTCTACGTAAACAAACTTGACACAGAAGTAATGCCCAAACAAAGGGCTCTAGTTGTCTTTACTGGGAAGCAGGGCATAGAAGCAGCAGCGCATAAGTGCTCTTGGGAGTGCCGGCCACAAACTTCCTTCCTTAGGCCTAGCTGTGGGAAAGGAACACGTCCCCACCCTACACACCGTAGCCGTCTTCTTCCCCGATTTTTGCTTCCTTCCCTGGCTCGTCTTTTTTTTCTTCAGTAAAGCTGTCCCACAACTTCCTGTTCGGCAAGCCACACTTCCTGTTTCTTGCCATTTTTTTGTGAAAAGCCCTGCCCAGCACGGTCTGTGCAATCATGTTCCTCAAGGCTTCT
The DNA here is from genome assembly GCF_001447785.1 of Gekko japonicus. Taxonomy (NCBI): domain Eukaryota; kingdom Metazoa; phylum Chordata; class Lepidosauria; order Squamata; family Gekkonidae; genus Gekko; species Gekko japonicus. The sequence goes on along the minus strand of NW_015162558.1, from coordinate 157,208 downwards.
TGACTGAAGCTGATGCGGGGCATATGACGCTGTACGCCTCTCACATTTTCTCCCCATACAAGGAGGTCTGGTTTTATTTGCTTTGCTTTCCCCCACGCGCCACCCGTGACCCAGCTAATCCTGAGTCATAGCTAGTTAAGCAGCGCCTCGGTTAAATTCACCACCCTCCACTTTAGCTTGGTCATCACGCTTTGGTGTGTTTTGGAAGCTGGGTGCTTTAATGTTGTGGTGTGTGTGTGTGTGTTTGAGTGAGAGAGAGAGATTGAGAGAGAGAGAGAGAGAGATCACAGTCACAGAAACCAGCAAGTGTCACGGTCAGAGTGGGCAGTGAGAAGCCGCAAATCTTGTGACCCAGTGTTCCCTCTAAGCTGAGTCAGGGTGAGCTAGCTCACAGTTTTTTAGCCTCCAGCTCACACATTTTTATCTCAGCTCAGGAAAGACGGCTCCAGAGCAAACTAATTTATGCCATAGCCAACTCGCTCGCTCGCAGCTTTAATGCCAGCCGCTCACAAAGTAGAATTGTTTTCTCACAAGACTCCACAGCTTAGAGGGAACATTGCTTGTGACCAATGTTCCCTCTAAGCTGAGTGAGTGTGAGCTAGCTCACAGTTTTTTAGCCTCTGCCCCACACATTTTTGCCTTAGCTCGGGAAGGATGGCTCCAGAGCAAACTCATTGATGCAGTAGCCAAATCGCTCGCTCACCACTTTAATGTCAGTAGCTCACAAAGTAGAATTTTTGCTCAAAAGACTCCACAGCTTAGAGAGGGAGCGTTGCTTGTGATGTAAGGGCCTTGCAGGAACACTGTCTCCAGCAGACCACAGGAGACCCATGCGATATTCATTCCCCTTGGTGTGGTTGCTCTTCCTAAAGTGTCCTCTTGAAGCAGCAAAACCAGGACAGAGTTTGGCCAAGGTTCTGTATACTGTATTGGGGGTGGCAGCAGTGGAAGGATTTACCCACTTGATGGGGGGAAATGGAAGTTAAGAGGAGGTCTGTCTTGGAGGGGCAGCAGCCAAACGTATGCTGGCTCAGGGGGGTGGCCCGGTCTGCTAGGTTCTCTTGCGCCTTTGACGGGGGATGGGGGTGAGGATCGTGGAGACTGTGAAGCTGTGGCGTGAGAAGGCAGTTTCAGAGGATACCCGTGTAGCGAGCAAGCAGGGTCTTGAGAAAAGTCTGCCGCATGTCCCATAGCCTCTTTGCTATACAAGCCCACTCCGCAAAGCGTGGCTGAATAACTGGCTGTAACGGGCTTGTAGCCATGTCCCTCAGGGGTTGGAGGACAGGCTAAGAAGGTCTTGGGGGGGGGGGAGCAGTTTGAGTGCGCTGCATGTCCCTTGCCACAAATAGCAGAAAGAGCGTAAATGGTGCCAAATAAGCACGTGCATCCACGTGTCTTACGTGTCTGATGTGGATGTTCCGCTCAGGGTAGCGCTCACAGCCCTCCTCTTCCCAGCTCAGGACGTCCTCTTTTGCTTATTTTCTTTCTGCAGCGAGAGCGCTATCCCTGTGGATGTGGGCAGACAACGGGAACTGAAGTGGCTGGATATGTTTGCCCACTGGGACAAATGGCTGTCGCGCAGATTCCAGAAGGTGAGCAGAGATCCAGACTGCATTCTTGGGTGCTATGAGGCAAAGATTCCAAGCGGTCTTCTGATTACCTTGCTTGCTCATTTGCTTGCTGTATTTGTTTAATCGCTTCCCCATCTCTTTGTAGGTGAAACTGCGTTGCCGGAAGGGGATTCCGTCTTCCCTCCGTGGCAAAGCGTGGCAGCTTCTCTCAAACAGCAAGGAACTCCTGGATCAAAATCAGGGGAAGTTTGAGGTATTCTGGAGTGTCTTTTTTTGTTTTACTTTCATACTCGAGATGTTAAATTTCTGGACATTTTAAAGCCGTGGAACTTTTTTGAAAGACATTTTGGGAAAGGTTGAAATAGATGCAATATTTAGTTACTTTTCAAGCCTAAACTTATTTTACTGTTTTAAAATGCGTCATTTATAATTTAGCTGTCAAAGAAAATTGCACTGTTTGGCACATTTATGAAAATTAGAAGTATTAACGTCAAAGTTTTCTGTGAACAGAATTGTGAGTATACCCAACACTGTGGAGAGAGAGAGAGCTGCTAATGGCTGCACTGTGTGCCGCTTTAACACCCCACCCCCTCAGTTTTTGTCATCTGAAAAGCTGGAAAAATAAAAGTTGAAAGTAGAAATCTCAGTTTCTGTAATAAACAAAAATAAAGGTGCTCATTGGGCAGGAGTCTCCTACCATTACATTAAGGGCCGGCTCGCCCGCTAGGCAAAGTAGGCGCTCGCCTAGGGCGCGCTGGCCCTCAGGGGCGCCAAACTGCGCCCCACCCTAACTGGGCGATCGCCGCCTCCCTCCTCCTCCTGCGGGCTCTCCTCCTGCTACCGCCGCCTCCTCCTCCATGGCCCGCCAGCTGTTGGGCGCTTCTCTGCCTCTTCAGGCTGCCGGGTGGTGGTGGGGGAGTAGGGAGCGCACGCAGAGGCGACCGGCCCGGGTCGGGGCG
>NW_015162558.1:151312-154199 GCF_001447785.1 Gekko japonicus | reverse complement strand
CCATCTTAGGAATTGTATTGCTGGACTTGTTTTTAATTGATATGTTTTAATCTGATATGTGTTCTATTTATTATATGTCGGAACCCGGTGTGAGCCCCACATTAGTGGGGGACAGCAGGATATAAATCTAATATTGTAATAATAATAATAATAATAATCTTAACCACGTACCTTCAGGACCGCCTCTCCCAGTATGCCCTTGGAAGAGGACTGTGCTCAGGAAACAAGAACTTCCTGGGGGTCCCCGGCCCGAGAGAAATCTGGCTGTCCTCAACCAGGAAGAACTCTGAACAAGTGACGCTTAATAAATCTCTTCAAAGAATAAATTACACAAAAAGTGAACAGTAATAATATACATAATAACGAAAAATTGACGGTGATCTCCAGAATGTCTTGCCGTTTCGAAGGTAGCTCTTCTTCCGAACAGAGATGTGAGACAAATACTGTCTCTCAGTAATTCATTTCCTCTGGTGACGTTTCAAAGATATCAATGAAGATTTTCAATGTTCATAATAGCTGTAGTATCTAATGGAGCCTACCATGGGCTATTGGTATTGTAATGCCTACAATATGCAAGCATACTCTCTTTACTCTCTCTGTCTGCCTGTCTTATTAGGAACTGGAGCGCCAAGCTGGAGATCCCAAGTGGCTTGATGTGATTGAGAAAGACCTGCACAGGCAGTTCCCGTTGCACGAGATATTTGTTGATCGGGGAGGCCATGGGTGAGTGGACGGCAGAGGGGAAGAGTGTCGCTACACGAGGTCAGGCAGGCATCAGCCACATACTAGATTCCTCCCTGGCTGCCGAACTCCTACACGCATGTGTACACTGTTCACCTGTTCCACCTTCCCACCGTGGCTCTTGCTCCTCTCTTTTCTCCCTGTACCTGAGGACACTGGACCCATAGTAAGTAAGGCACTGTTGACAAAAAACAAAACAAAACCCATCTCTCTTTCAGCATTCCCAGTGGTGCTTTGACCCATGAACTGGGAAATGCATTGACTTACTTTGTATCATAGGCCCAGTTACTAACAGCAGCCCACTTTCAAGTCAGAACCGACTCATGGCAACCCCCATCCATGCCGTGTTCCCAGCCAGAAACGAGCAGAGGTGTTTTGCCATTGCCTTCCTCTGGGTAGCAACCCTGGACTTCTTCGGAAGTCTCCCATCTAAGTACTGTCTGTGGCCAACCTTGCTTAGCTTCCAAGCTTCTGACGAGCTTGGGCTAAGCTTGTCTATTTGAACTGTTCAGAAGAAATGCCAGGGATTGGATCTGGGTTTTTCTGTGTGCAAAGCGGAGGCTCCATCACTGAGCCACAGCCCCTCCCCTAAGGAGCCTTTGCAAAGACGCCCCTTCTAGGTACTTGGCAGAGTCCAGGCTTAAACCTACAGCCCCACACCCAAGACTGGTGTGCAGCTCTGCATCGCTAGGTGGGCCCTGGGTTGGAAATGGTGTCTCCAAGAGGCCAAAGCGCTATATACCCTCTTCAAATGCTCCTCTGAGCCTCTTGGTCTATACCTGGATTAGACGCCATCTTGAGCCTGGAGAAAAGTTCTAGGTTCCTGGCTCTCATCCTCCCCTCTGTCTCTCTCACACAGGCAGCAGGACCTCTACCGCATCCTGAAAGCCTACACCATCTACCGGCCAGAGGAAGGGTACTGCCAAGCCCAGGCGCCTGTTGCTGCGGTTCTGCTGATGAATATGCCCGCAGAGGTGAGGAACTGTTCCACTGCATTGTCAGGTTCAGGTGCTCTCTGAAAGGTGTGGGGCATAGTGGGGAAGTGTAGAAAGGAGCCTGAGATCCTTGGCTGGTCAATGTATCTGTTGCATGGCCTCAGTCTGAAATCTGTGTGAGCGACGGCAGCAGCCTCCAAAGGAAACATTGATGTCACACGGTCCCTGATAAGGCAATTTTACTTGCACTCTTAGGACCTAAACTGGAAGGTACATATTGGTCCTGATGTTGTTTCCAGTATATGCAACTACTTCTGACACAAGGCAAGGTATATTTGTGGCCCCAAATAAAAATCTTTTGGTGCGTCATTCAATTCCAGATTGGAACATTCCATTTTTGGTCCTATATTATTGTTTATTGCCTTACATGTGTTACAGGGACTTTGTTGCTCGGTATATTTTGTTCTTTGTACTATTTGACCTCGGAAGAAGGCTCTTGTGAGCTGAAATGTGTCGGGTCCTACATTGTTCTTACTTGTGCATTTGTCCCTTCGAACACTTTAGGAGGTTTTATTTGGGCCCCTACAATGGTTTTATGTGTCTTTGAAATAAACATTCTTTTATTTATGGTTTTAACTTTTGGCCCTCAATAATAAGTTTTCTAAACTTACCTTGGAGGTTTTTGCTTGGTTGGTTTAGTCCCCCCCCCCCTTTTCTTTGGGCGAGGGGTGGCAGCGCCAGATCCAGAAGTTCTGGGCTCCTCGGGCGTGGCACCAGGCCTGCCCAGTGGCTCCTTCTCCGCAGAGCCTTTGCCTCTTGAAGCTCTCCCGTGTGTGGTCAGCATCCTGCTCCCTCCTAGCTGAACCAGAGCACTGGCAGCCTGCCGCTGAATGGCAGAGCGCGGCCATTCTAGTCAAACAAGGCCCACACCTATTCACGACCAGGGTTCCCACTAAGCTGAGTTAGCGTGAGCTAGCTCACTGTTTTTTAGCCTCTGGCTCACACATTGTTGTCTCAGCTCAGGAAGGAGGGCGCCAGAGCAAACTAATGTATGCAGCAGCCAAATCGCTTGCTCGCAACTTTCATGCCGGTAGCTCACAAAGTAGAATGTTTGCTCACAAGACTCCACAGCTTAGAGGGAACATTGTTCACGACTGGCATCCGGGTTTTTTATGTTAAGTAGTCCTGTGTTAATTTCTTCTGGGGGGACG